>NC_142778.1:27012922-27057922 GCF_988280905.1 Pimephales promelas
AAAAACCATCATCTAGCATTAAGCTGATTTACAGCATCTAGAATATAAAGAGCTAACAAGTAGCTAACAAGGACTACAACTACCAAAAGGACGTGAGTTTGAATTGTGCAACCATTGTTTTCAATATATTGCTACTTTTAATTCTGTAAAGCTGGACACGAAATAATAGTCAGATTTTGTTTTATTTTTATTTTTTTAAAGAAAGCATGTGTGTTTTTTTGTTAAGTATCATATTTGATACTCAGGCTTTTATGGCTAATAGTAGCTCATACATGAGGAGTAAAAACACTTCAGTGTGTTATTCAGAGATCCAAGCAGAGCAAAAATTTGCAATTCTGTGCTGTTGATTTATTAATATGGCCAAAAAGCAATATGAAATTTTAATGGCTTGTAATGTAAATCAATGAGATCTCAATAACAATATAGCAGACTATTTACTCTACATAATATGCATATAAAATCTGTCTTTGTAAAATGATTTTTTAAAGGCTTAGTTTTATGATCGAAGCTTTGTAGCTCAAAGCTCTTTCATATAATGAAATGCAATACAATGACGATCGAGAGACGTATAAATAAGCATTCCTCAAAAGCCATAAGTTATTCTAATATCTACTTAAAAAAATCAGTAGAGACAGAATATGAAGAAGATTGTGTACAACAGGTTTTTCCAGCTATATTTTGTTTATGTTGATAATTTAGAGGCCTTGGAAATGTGTGTATTAAATTTGATACAGCAGGCTTTATAGACTTATACTAAAAAGAAATTCCAACTTCAAAATTTAAGTTGTGTTTGACTATGTATCATTTATGTTGTAGAACAAAACATAAAAACTCTCTTCAAAAACTACATACTAATGAAAATCCTGTTTTAACGACAAACCAGCTTTCTGTGTTAGTCTACAAATTTGATGTCATGACAGATCAGCTCTATTGCTCGTATCAAATCGATCTTACCTGGTGAACCCTCTCCTTTCATAGCCCTCATCAGTTCATTGGCTCTCTCTTGGCAGTGCAGAGACTCAAGCAAGTATAGTACATAGTCATCAAACATGAGGTGGATCAGATGGAATGAGCCTAGAAATATAAAGAATCCAATTTATCATCAAAAGTTCCTACCAATTCAAGTTCACCTGTCTGAAACAAGAAATAATTGAAGGCTTTGTGGACAACTACAATAAAGCATTTTGAATTTGAATCTCTGAGAGCTTTGAGAGATCAAAATGATTTGACGTTGTTAACTGGCGCAATACTATTGAGCTCAAATGCAAGTCAGAACCAAACTAGCGGTCCAAGCATAAAATCTACAGAGTTACTGAAGCATATGATGCTTTGAGTCCATTTTCTGAATGAGATGGGGGAAAGAATTCATAAGGAGCATGGTACAATCCTCACATTGTGTTAGCAACTCCAGCCACTATGTGCATAATAAACATGGCTGCTATTCAGCGGACTGGGCGCAATACTGCCCGGTCATAAAATGGGAAGAAGGGGGGAAAGACTTGGTGGGGGTTTGCCTTTGTTAATTAGCTGTTTTGTACAGGGAGCTGCATTATCAAAACACTGCAACCAGCTGTGCCTTTGATATTCACAGACAGAGCTGACAGGGAGGGGGCTTTTACCTCTTTTATGGCCCTTCTTTCAGTAACTTTGCCATAGACGGCTAGATGGTGTAAGCCAAGAGTTAACAAAGCTGCCATCTTAGTTAAAAGTTGACACTTGGTGTTGTGGATTGAGAAACTTTGAGCTAACCTGAAAAACTCAAGCTTCCAAACAAATAAAATCAGTAAGAAGTACTTTCAACTCTTTCTAATTGCATGATTGTTGTGACAAAACGGTGCAGCTAGACTCACCGAAGCTGGGTGCACTATGCAGCGTCATATCCCGGATAACTCTGGTCCCGAAACATGACCACATGAGCAGGAACTGCTGAGCTACCCTCTTCAGGCATCCGGGTCTCTTCCCCGCCACCTAAAGGGAGTATTACCATTAGAAAAGCCTGGGGGAAGGCACAGGGGCCTTAACCTTTGGGTCCATACTGGGGCCTAACCCCTAAGTACGAAAAACACGTCAACAAGTCAACTATTTGATTTGCCCCTAAGGAAACACCCTCCCATTGAACTATTGTCTGGTAGGTAGTATAAGTTCCCATGGCAACCACATTTACAAGCCCATATCTGGACTATAATTGAGGCCCCACAAAAAGGGGCCATGAAGACATCATTAAGTTGGGGGATTGCATCACGATAGGCCTTAAGTATGTTGTGACGGCATTTAGAGTTGCATGGGTTGGACACCTGTAAACTCTGTTATAAGAACATAAAAACAGTCTAATGACAATTCTTGATTATATTTCTGTTGAAATTTCTAAATGATACATCCATAAATATGTACTGTATATATATACAGTTTTGAGCATTGACAATAATAACAAATTTGTCTTGAGCACCATATCAGCATATTAGAATGATTTCCGGATTATGTGACACTGAAAACTGGAGTAATTATGCTGAAAACGATACTAAAATTATATTTTAGAAAGCAAATGTTTTGAATAGTGATAATATTTCACATTATTACTGTTTTACTCTAACTTTGATCAATCAAATGAAACCTAGAGAAAGACTTCTTTCAAAAACATTAAAAAAATATTACCGACCCCAAAAGGTATAGGTTTTTTTTATTCATATTCACATAATTGTATAGGCCTATATTTTAGCTAAACAAATAGATATCTAATTACTGTATAGGATCATCATACTGTAGTAGAGTAAAAATCAAGCCGGATTTTCCCAGGTCAACGTATTTTGTTGATCTAGGAACAACATTCCTGTCTGAAAATGTAGTCCCTCCCAACCCTATCCCTACACCTAACCTAATCCTACTCATTATCCCTAAAATCAAAGGGAAATGATGGGAAGATAACACTGACGTAGAAGCAGCTAACCCTAGTTGTAAGCTTAAAGTTGACATAAACTGAAAACTTGTCCCTCAAATCTGATTGGTTGCTCCAGGATCAACAAAGATGATGATCCAGGAACATGTTGCACTTGGGGAAATCACGTACCCTCACGACACATCTCTCCACCATAGAGTCCAGCCACTCGATGTAGGCTTCAATAGGGGACTGGTCCTCCAGCAGTCTGTCAAATTCTTGATACACTTTGAAAAACAACAGAAAAGAGTTTGAGAGATTAAAAACACATTTCTTTTTTGAAGAATGCATTTCTCAAATTGGTCAAATTCCATTTTAATTGCTAATCTATAATTACAAAAATGCAATTGGCACAGATTTGAGACCTCCGTATGAATTGTAGGAAGAGGAGCTCAGAATCCTCTTTTGAGGATGACATGACAGAATCTTTGAACTTTGACCTGATCAGTCATGTGAGAGGTTGACGCTGAAATGAATTTGAAATGCTCCTCGGGGTGTCAAACTGTGAGGGTTAACCTCTCAGTGTCTGTGGTTAAAGCTCGACGCTCATGGTCGTGGGAATGATTCAGCTCTGGTTGACAGCTACTGTGTGGAATCCGAAACGTAAACCAGTGGGGATTTTAACACAGCGCTGCATGTGATTCTGCAGCAAATACACTGCATGTGGTGTACAGACACACTAATGAATAAATCTAAATCAGTCCGGCTATGTCTTATCTGATACTTTTTCATGAAATGCACCACTATTCCTTACAATGGATGATAAGTCTCCTCTCGTCCTCTCTGGAGTCTTCCATTGTATAAAGAGTCTGTTTAGTGATGCTGTTGAGGTCTACGTTCCTCCAGTCTTCAAGCATTTGAAAGGTGATGTCTGCACTGTGGATCACCGTCCGAGAGGCCTGCAAGATCAAGATTTTAATTAAAATTGCTCCCTGCAGTATGATTGATCATAGACATTTGCAAAAAGTTAAATACTAAACATAAACCTGCTGTATACCTGACAGAGATGGTTTAATGATGTTTGTCGTTTAAGTATCTGGGAAAATCTTCTTGACACTGAGAATTTAAAAAAAAAGTAGCCTTAGAATACTAGCAAAGTTCATTGTGATGTTTTTGAGACTATTGAATATATTTGGCACCTACATTCAAACTTTATGTTGCGCAAGTTCTCAGGCAGGTCATGTAATGCCACCTTCAGCCACTCGTCCAGCTGCTTGGCAAACTTCCTGATCACCTGAGTGAGGCTGCATTATCGAAACACATAAACAAGGACATAAATGTTAATTACACAAAGAATGCTCTGACGCAATGACTTTTTTCACCTCTTGTAATGCGTCATTGAAAGGTAATCTGCTAAGTTAATTACCCTGACGCAAAAGTTAGATATGCAATGCTGGCATGATCTCTGTGGAAATAGTATTAAAGGTATTTATAGCTTGAAGACAAAAGTCTATTTGACTAAAGAAAAAAGTCTCAAGGCTTGGACTTATCAATCAGCACTGAGGCAATTCTGATGATGTAGAATGTGAGAATATAGCATCATATATAATATGCGAGTAAAAATATTCATAATCTTAACAAATTATTTGATATTAAAATGTGATGTTTCTTCACTTTTGCCACCAAAACCCTCTTACTTAGCCAAATTCCCCCCTCCATCCACTCATATAGGTAGGCTAGAGCTTTTCTTAATCCAGTTCCAATAAATAAACTCAAGTTCTGTCACAATTTTTCTTTTTCTAATTTAATAACCACTTTCCAGTGATGTAAAGTATTCAGGTAAATGTTAATTGTACTTTTTGGCTACTTTGTAGTTTTACGGAGTATCAAATATATTAGCAACTTTTACTCTATAAATGACTTAATTTTTTTTAACAGTATTTGTACTCTTTACTCTAATATATCTGTAATGAATAATGCAATTTCTCATTAAAATGTACACCTAACATTTTCTGCAGCAGTTTATTTTTCCTACAAAAGAAGAGATATTGCCATCTACACGGCTTTGAAGGTATTATATCGTGTGCGTTTTTAAAGGTGCTCTAAGCGATGTCGGGTGACGTGACTTCTTGTTGACGTTAAAAGTATTTTCAAACAAAATGGAGGCTAGATACACCCTCCCTCCTCCTGACTACTCCTCCACTGACCCCCCCAAACCCCACCCCCAGGGCCTTCTTGTCAGTTATTGGCTGGAATAGTTTGTTATGTTTCATGGAGCGGGTTGCCGCAGTTTGTTTTTGCTGCCATTTGTGGAGCCTGGGTTTTCTGCATAGACCGCATTTTTTTACAGTGTGTTTAGGGGACATGCAGCAAGCGGATATTGAGGAGATGTTTGCTGTATATAAAAAAATCGCTTAGAGCACCTTTAACCAATTTTTTCAACATGGCTACTCTAAGTGAATGTGAGTGCATTAGCATAAGTAGGTATTTGTGAATCGCAGGTGTTTCATATATGAGATAAGGATGTGACTTTAACTGGTGATGAGGCCGAAACCAAAGTCCAGTGCAAGCAGCCTTTGACCATTCATTTTACTTAACATTATTATTTATCCGTTATATTGAAGAGACCTTTTTGAGGGATATTAGTTTACTTGAGCCCTTTTTGAATTCTTGAGCTTAACTGAGACTTGAGAGTGTTTGTAGACGTTGTCAACCTTGATTTAGTGCAATTTTGAGGTTTCTTAGAAGATAAAAATGTGATTGCTCTCCTCACAAATCAACTGTGTCTTGATTTTCACTGGCATGTCTCTAATGTGTTGAGGACTAGAGAATCTTTGAGCCTACATTCAGTATGAGTAAGCACTGTTAAAATCAGATACTAAGACTTTTACTTAAGTCGTATTGGAATTGGTGACTTGTAATGGAGTAATTCTCGCTTTGAGGTAACGGTACTTGGTATGGTTTGACTTATACCACCCTTCCACCCAGAATTATGCCAGGAAATGCAGCATTTTCTTTAGTTCTACACTTTTTTTTAGCCCGTTCTCATCCCAAGACGTCATCTAACTGACGCTTTTGACCATACGTCAACATCCGACGTTTTAGGGCACCCTTTAACGTCAGTTAGATGACGCTATCTAATCCTAACCCTACCCCAGACCTAAACCTACCCCGTAATCTAACTGACGCTAAAGGTAAAGCATCAGTTAGATGACGCCCTAGGATAGCGTCATCTAACTGACGTTAAAGGGCACCCTAAAACGTCGGATGTTGACGTATGGTCAAAAGTGTCAGTTAGATGACGTCTTGGGATGAGAATGTGTTGCTTTTTTAACTAAATCAAAATAGGCAGGGATGGGAGTCACCTGTCAGGTAGAGCCTGTAGGACGGTGGGCATGAGGACTCCTGAGATGGCCTTGTACAAAATAGAGTCACAAACCCCCACTATATTCACCACTGTAGAAGAGCCCAGGACAGGGAGCATGTGGGGCGGCATGCCCTGCCAAAAGTGCAACAGGAAGCTCTGGACCTATGCATATACACAAACAAATAAACATTGTGATAAAAAATGAGGAAAGCATTTTCTTGTGGAAACCATACTTCAAATATGGTAAACATAATTCAAAGCATATTAATGCATGCATGCAACTAAAAAAAAAAGACAAAAAAAGAAATGTCAAACCTCATCGAAGTTGGCTCGTATGACAGTATCCAATATTCTCTGACAGTGAGTTCTGTACATCATGATAAAGGTTGAGACCTTGTAGAGAAAAAAAGCCCATTTAAACGACCCATTTATAATACTTTCCCACAGAGACTAATTCAACGAAACGCTTGGTTAATGATGTCATACCAAATTCATTCCTGACTCATGGTCATGCATTAATAAGACACTAAAAGCCTCTAACACTATAAGAAAGAGGATACAAATACCAAACAACAAAAAAAAAGCTGCTTTCACGAACAATGCCTATTTACAAGGTCTTGCCAAACCAGTGTATGAAAAGAGGCTTTAAAGATCAGAAACTCACAAACCATTTAAAATTACAGGCACCTTTTTAAAGCGAGACAGCTAGTGCCCGTCCTTTGTCCGATGCGAGATCTTATTATCTACTCGAAAGATTAAGAGTTCGCTAGGAACCAACACATAAATCCTCCAGGTCCTCATCTAAATCCAGGCCCAGGGAAGGTCCGCCTGACACATGAAAGCAGGATCTAGAGGGGTGGGTAGCGGGCAGGAGGAGGGAGAAGGGGGGGTTGGAGTTGGAGGTTAGCAGTTAGAGGTTTTAGTGATCTGTTTACCTTCTCTTCTGGCAGACTGGCAGGCAGATTTAAGTCTTTGACATTTGGAAAGTCTGGCAGGAGAGTGCCCAGCTTGGAGCGCGGTGAATACGCCACTGTCTGTTTGGTGACCTCTTTCTTGCCCGTCTCGTTCACCCACGCAGCGCCCTTTTTAGAGTACATCACATCGTAGTACTGGGAGCTCTCCTTCACAGCGATTCCATAGTAGTGATACCTAAGAGGGACAATTGAGTGGCAGGATGGAGATTATATATGAGCTGTAAAAAAAATATTGTTGGTTTAACTTAAAAAATTAAGTTAATTGAAATGGAAAAATTGAGTTAATACAATGAAGGTGATTGATTTAATAACTTAAAATATTATGTTATCTGAATGATTTAAGTTGATTTGACCAACGAAAAAATATTTTTTTACAGTGTAAAAAGTGTTCAAAGTCTAAAGTAGATTTGTGACAGTGTTCATTTCTTTTTATACATTTCTTTGTAAATGGCAATATGTCTTTCAATGACCAAGATCCTAATAACTGTTTTTTAACAGGCCCAAGTAACATATATATATATATATATATATATATAATGCTCACCATGGCTGCATTTCTACATTTATTTCTATATATAAATATAGAAAAATACTGTAAAAACAGTACTATTGTGAAATCTGATTTAAAATAAATATTTTCTATTGTAACATGCTTTAAAATGTAATTTATATATAATACATTTAGATCAGAAAATTGCTCAAAATTCAGCTTTGCCATTACAGGAATAAATTGCATCTTATGTTAAAAAGGAAAACATTAACTATTAAATAGTCATCATATTTCACAATATTACTGTTATTACTGCATTTTTTTAATCAAATAAATGCAATCTTGGCGGACATTAGAGACTTCCTTCATTTTTAAAAATGTAATCTTCAAACATTTTTTTTTTTCAAATAAATTATAAATACATTTTTTAAAACACTTATTTCACAGGATTTTTTTTTTAGTTTGGAGCAACATAAGGGTGGATAGATAAGGGCGGGGAAATAAAACTTTGCAAATTAATCATTAGTTATTGGAAGTGATATTGACTCCACTTGGCTCAGTTTCAGATTGTCATCAACTTGACAAAACATATTTAAAGTGATATGATAAATGTAAAAAGTTAGAAAAGGTCTATAATATTGGAGAAGGAACTTACTTCGATTGGCCCCTCGTTCCTAGTCTCCGTGTGGTTAACTGAGGAAACTGTTGTCTTATTATCTGTAAAACACACACACACACACACACGCATGAAACTTTTCAGAGCTTTTGGTGACATCAGTGTGTTATCTGTAACAACTACGACAAAAAAATATCTTCTCAATCATCTTGTTCGATTCATACATGTCCACTGACATTTCTTTTCTGGCCAATCTTTCTTTTTCTCTCTGCTTTTTGTCCATGAGCTCCTTGGTCCAGCTCCTGGTGCAGAAAACTTTGCAAACAGTGAAGCTCTCTATTGTGCGGGATGAAAAAAGAGGCCAAGCTGTGAAGTTTCTGTCAGGCTTGGCTTGATAAATGAGCAGACAGGGAGGCAGGTCCAGCTCTCTCTCTCTTTTTTGTCCTGAATCAATGAAGCCTTCCTAAAGGACACCCCACGCTGCTCCAGCCACTGATCTAACATTCCGCAACATCTCACCCTTCCAAATTTCCTTTAATTACACATTAATCCAGGCCCCCTCTCTTTTTCAATATCCTCCGACAGGACCCGGGGGAGCGGGACAAGGGTGTCGGGGGGTGGCTATATGAGTAGGTGGGTTGAGGGGTTGTGGGAACAAGGGTGAACATGTTCATTGTTTTTATTGTCCAGCTATGAGTTTGCAGAAGAGGTGTAAGAAAAGACCACTGGCTGTGGCTCTTCATAATACCCAGTATTATGTAATGCTTTTCTTTTTTTTGTTTTTTTGTAACAGATGTATTCCTTCCTCTTTCAAGTGAACATGCATTTTTATAGGACCTTTGATAAGAGAAAACTATGTGTTTTTACATTTGATTTCCTCATCAAAGACAGAATATTTGATTTCATCACTGTATTAAACACATACCTTCCCGAAGCTTGCAGCGTTGACCGGCTGAGAATCAAGTTTCTCGCAGAAGTCCAAGTAATGCATGTACAGTGCACTGCGAGGAATACAAACACCCTCTGCGATCTCATAGTTCTCCTCCAACCTAACGAGAACACAGTTAGGTCAGCGCACATAGAAAACTAGGGTCTACACATCAGAAGTCAATGTTAAATAAACTCGGGAGGGAGGCAGTTCTGCGGTTCTAAAACAAATATTACTGTGTGTACTGGAGGGATCTTCAAGCAATGGGTCAACGTGAAAAAATTTGGTTAATTGTTTTTGTGTAATAATGTAGTTCAAGTTTAACAGTATCAATTTAACTTAATTGTAATAAAAAGTATTTCAAATGAGAGAAAATTGAAAATGGAGAGGTTCATTTGAGTTTAGTTTTGTTTGCCATATTTTTGACTGAACATTCAATGTGCAATTTGAAATGTAAAGTCTTTCTCTGTGAGGTTGTAAGTCTGTTCGCCTTTCTGATACTTGAAACCGACAACTTACAAACAGCAGGACTGCAAACATGACATTTGGAAATTCAACTGCTGTTTTATGATATAGAATTCCTAGACAAGTGAATGATTTATTTGAAAATTATAAAGCACGCAATTGTATGTGTCATATTTTACAAAATGGAGCCCTGAAACTATACACAAAATAGCGTATCTCAAACCCAAGGAGGAGTTTTCCCTCACACTGAAGCATTTTGCTCCTACTGGATGGCATTTAAAGTATAAAAGTGAATTACTATATTCATCATTTTCTAGAATTTTCAAGAATTCAACTTTGTGTGCGGCAGTGGTAAAGATGAAAATAAGTGATGTACATTTCTGGTGTAAATTAGACTCACCATTGTAATGTGGCAGGTGTTGAATGTGGCTTGGATGCTCGGTTATTTTCCTTCTCTTCGTCTTTTATCATAAGAACAACAACAATTAGAATTAGTAATAAAATAAATAAATTATACATAGGCTAATGCAATATATGTAGACTGTATATCAAAATTTATATACAGTAGCCTATATATATTTTTTCCTTTTGAAAGATTTTGTCACTGTTAACCTTCACATTATGTTCTCTCTGAGCAGAATTATTCATGTTTCATGCAGTCTATTCTGATTTAATTTATTCATGACGATACATTAGGCTACTTACTTTCGTCGTTGGACATGTTTCCAATTGAAGAGTGGCTGGAAAAGCGCTTGCTCTCGCTTTCGTTCAGACATCTTTCAATCCAGCTCTCTGCAAAAAGAGGGGGGGGGGGGGAAATATTATTTTTTACATTATTCCTTTTTATCGTAGGCATACGGCTGTCTTCTCGTAGGCCCGGCACGTCCTCTTGTTTATTTATTAATTTTTAGATTAAAAAAAAAATGTTTTAAACAGTGGGCGAAACGAAACAAAGTTTTAGCAATCTAATTTGGCCTTTTTTCAATTCCATTTTTATTTACTTATTTAACAAAGCCTATATTTAGCATAATGATTTATCAAGGCTATTCCCATCGGCAGAGGCAACAGGTGCAACCACGCCGTGGTGCCTAAACACAGAACTAACGTTAGGCCAATTCGTCTTATTTCGTTTTTTCCCCTAATATTTTGAAATGTTTTGTGAATGTGTTGAACTTTTTTAATTTTAAATTCCACAGTATATGCTATAGATAGGCTACATTAACTTTCAGTTTGTAGACGAGTGCAATAAACATTAGAAAACGTGGTTGCGTTGCAGCCACTGCTTAAAGAGTTGAGGCCGGGGCATAATAATGACGGGGCAATTCAATTATAATCGATTGTGCGGATCTTTGGGCAGCTGGGATTCTATTTGAAATGTTTTCAGCAGAACTGCAGGAATCCTTCATTGTTCCCGAGGCGAATTACAGGCGCGCGCACGCTCAATTGATTCTGCGCGCTCGCCGTTCCTCCATTGCTGTGCCTGTGTCGTCATAATAGAACCTTTTTAGCGCCATTCTCATTTATGCTATGTAAGTAAGCCGACTGGTGTCCTTACATCACAAGACTGAAACACTTTTAATTCGATTCGAACGTAAGTCAAACATGTTTTCCTGCAGTGGCCATGACAACAGTTATAGCATCGGCTGCGAGTCACTGGGCAACCAATAGCCTAATGATGCTTCATGACGCGGCTGAAGTTATGGAGAAAGTTATGATACTCAACAGTTGTTTGGATAAGTTATTTGACAGCCTTCAGACAAAAAATTGAGATGTACTTTTGACTTGATTAAAATATACATTCAGTGAGGCAAATTTGCACTTGATGAAATTACTAATAACATAAAATCTACATTCTTGACTGAATGGATTATGGAGATCATAGTTTGGTAGCAAGTTAAATGCTCTAATTTGCTAATTTCCTATCATAATAATCAAATCCTCATAGTTTCAAAAAGCAAGAAAAAAAAACAAGCAGGTGTTTTAAAAATAGCTTATTACATTACAAAATGCTAAGGAGCTATGATATATTTTTTGATCACTAAATTAATTGTTAAAGTTATGAACAAACTTCTGTGCTTTTACAAACTAGGAAATTAAATTTCCCTCAAGTATTCATTTTTTTGTGTGTGTGACAATTATTGACAGGCTTTGGATTTTCTGAGATCACACTTTTTAGGTAAAATAAACCAGCAATGAGACGGAGAAAAATATAAACAAGTTCAATTTACTTAATGTAAAATATTCCTTTTATGTAAAAAAGTTATTTTTAAAAGGCTACAACAGGCTGTATAAACTATTTCAAGTATTAACATGCATTTGAAAAACCAAATGATCATTTTTAATTTTGCTGGCATTTTTTTTAATTTAAATGAAAACGTATTATTATTATACTGCAGCTGTTATGAAGCTCAACAAATCTCATTTGTCCCATCAGAATCTAATTCATCTGTCAGTCTCGTCTCATAGTCAGTTGAGATCAGATTTTCAGTCTGTAATTGAATCATTTGCTCTGTGAACAGTTTAAGTAGTTCTCTAAATAATTGGATTAAATCCAATCTAAAGCCGAGACTGATCTGAGATCATTAATAATCATGCGCTGAATATCAGGATGGAAAGGAGTATCCAAAATGGCTAATAATTTAAAAACATTCTCACAAAACGACTGCATTAAACAAAATTGAACGATGGGTAACACTGCTTTTTGAAGCCACGAGGAGTGTAGAATTGACACATTTGGTGGTTAAACTACTTCTAGAAATATTCGAAATAACATTGCCTTTGCAATTTATACCTTCAGGACATGCAATTATATTTACCAATAGTATCAAGTGCAGTTTTGACTCAAGTCAAAACTTAGCTTGAGCAGGTGCATCATTAAAAAACCAAAACAACAACAACAACGTTTAAACTGGACAACAAACTCAGATCTGTGACCTTGCATGAGTTTAGTCTCAATTTAAGGTCATATTGCTACTCCGTAAAAACGCCGTCCACTTTACATAGTCCCAAATCGGTGTAAAACCATATTCTCAGCAGAAGCACACCCATCCGGGGGGGGCCAAAAAAAAAAAAAAAAAAAAACACGCGCCAACTTATCTCTTGGTGTACTAGATTCAAGAGCTTCCCTGACGAAAGGTTAAATAACTTTTTCTGATGCCAATCTCATGTCTCAAAATCCCAAGGCCCGTTTCGCGTTCCAAAAGAGCCCAGATCCCAGGCGTCCCAATGTCTCGGCGGTGCAGCAGGAACCAACCTGTGGAATCCATGTCAGGCTCTTCCAGCAGCCCACAATGCATCCTCTTCCCATGCACGTTCCAGGGGCTCCTCTGAGAAAATGGCTCCGTGCTGGACTCCCCCTCCTCAGCTCCCTCCGTCTCTCCGAGAGAACTGCCCGTCGTAGAGATGCATAAGATGTGAGGTCCGTGGAGAGGGTGGCGATGCTGATGGAGGTGGGGGTGTGGGTTGTAGGAGCGGGTGGGGTGGGGGTCACAGACTCCAGAGATCCAGCGGGGGAAAAGCCAGAGCCGTCAAAATGTTTGCTGATGTTTCATGGGAAAGGGGCTGATTTTATAGGAGCCCTGATGGGGGACATGTCATTGATAGGCTCGGCAGGCTGATGAATGGCTTCGAGTCAGATGGGGATGTGGCAAGGCTCACTGGAAGTCTTTTGTGGGGCTGTTTTGAATAAGAAAAGCTCCCTTCCCCGAAAAAAAAAGAGGCTTAGATCTACGCAATCCCAGCACTGTGGCCTCCCCGTCTCCCATTATAGCATTTAATACGTTTTCGTACCCTCTCCTCACACGCACATACAAACTCTGCCCCTGCTGCTTTAGTTTTAAAGTTCTCCATCCAAGGGCCACTTTTTGGCCCATTGCAGAACTTTTTTGATGTCTGCGATGCCGGTCTGGAAACGGGAGCGTGAACGAGTTAATTCATATCAGTGCAAAAAAAAAAAAAGTCTCACGCAAACATGTTTCTCGTCATCTTTTGAAACCAAAAGTCCAGAAAGTTCATAGGCCGTTGGCAAAACTGGATAGAGAAAGTTTGGTGGACCCCCCTCCCCTTGTCGCTCTCCTTGAAGCAACCTTATTTTAGTGTGCTGGGAGGAGAGCGCAGCCACAAAAGAGGGAAGTAAAAGTGTAGAGCCTGAGGCAGGGAGGGCTCTGATGGAGTGCCTACAAACTGCAGAAGGGAAAGCTGTGATTAGAATATGAATGGAACCACGGGGGAAAGAGAGAGCGAGTCGGAGAAAGGGGGATTATGGTGGAACTGCTCCCCACTTGGTGGACGGCAGAGGAACGCTCGCTCCTACACCTATAGACTGCGCCGGCGACGGCCTTCTCACTGCGAGGAGGTCGGACTTCACCTGGAGATATTTATTTGGCATATGAGGTTTAGATGGAACAAGCTGCTGTACAGTAGTCCCCAGACACTTATATAAAATAAAACCAATATCCGTTCTTTTAAACGAATGAATGTCACGAGCATCAGATATACTGATTAAAATGTCCATATGATGGGTAATGTGATCAATCACTTCACTAAGACGCATGTGAACTTGAGGAGAACTGATTTACTTGCTATTGTAGAAGTTTAAACTTTTATTTAAAGTTAAATTGTTTACAGACGCCATCAATGTCATATTTTTTTTTAAAAATGCAATTGTTGGGGGCTATAAGCAAACCAACACTAGATCACAAGTGGAAGGTTACTTGAAATTAATACTTTCATTCGGCAAGGATGCATTAAAAGTGACAGTCAAGACATGTTTTACAAATTTTGAACTTTCTATTCAAAGAATATACTGAATAAAATGTTAAAGTAGTTTCTCAAATATTGTAATTTTACTCAAGATTGTATTTAGACTTTTTTCCCTCTAAATTTAACGAGTTTTTTCTTGAAACACGAATTTATTCTCAAGATTGTATTTAGACTTTTTTCTCAAAATTTAACGAGTTTATTTTCGAAACATGACTTTATTCTCGAAATTTAATGAGTTTATTCTCAAGATTGTATTTCGACTTCCTGTCTCGAAATTTAAGTTTAATTTTGCATTATAATGACTTGTTGGTCTCGAGATGGTTTTATTTTTTTTTATTATTGCTTGGCCCTAATTCTCTTCCGTAGTTTTCAACATTGATAAAACTAATAATAAATTTAATTCAAATGAATAAAAATATTTCTTGAGCACCAAATCAGCATATTAGAAATACTTCCGAAAGGTCATGTGACACCAAAGACGATAACTATGATGATAAAGATAGTTCTAAATAAATATAAAAAGCAATGATAACGGCACAGAGAAAAGATATCGTTGGACTTTTTTTTTCAAGCAGGTGAACGATAAAAACATTGATAGCCAATCAGAATCAATCTTGCTTTAAAGAGCTCGAGTATTAATGCGATAAAACGATATCTTTCTTGGTGTGAACGTAACTTAATGGTTGCTAAAAACTTTGCCATCACAGGAATAAATTACATTTTAAAATATGTTAAAAAAGAAAAGTTTTTGACTTTTAATATTAGGTCACAATATTGTTTCTAATCCATTTTGATCAAATAAACGCAGCTTCTTTAAAAGCATACGCAGAATTCTTTAAAATTCTTTTCTAACCGAACCTCAAACTTTGGAACAGTAATGTGCCTTTCATCTTGACAATAAGTACGGAATCAACAACAAAACATAAAATAGAACTAATACTACGATCCATCAAAGAAACGGGGGAAAAAGGCCAATATCCCAGCAGTCATTTGAAAGTGTATGGATTAACCAGCACCTCTAACAAGCTGGGAAGTGTATGGCAAGAGAGAGAGCAAAACATCAATGAAAATTTCCTTAATTACAGTTTTAAAGATGGAGGCTGTGAAGGAAAGGAGGGAGGAGGAAGGGAATCTTTGCATCCTCTCCTCAGAAGACTTCCTTTTTCTGTTCGTCTACTCCCAGTCTCATTAGCCCCTCATTAGCTAGGACAGGTGCAGCCGGCAAAAAGAGACACCCTCAGACCCTTATAACCCCCCCAACCAGTGAGCGAGCCGCACTGTCAGAGCCCATTCTACTGATGTGAGATGCATTCTTCCAATCAAAGCCTTCCACGGCTGCTTGGTGGGTGGGAGCAATCTCTGAATAGTGGATGATCTAGTGTAAAAAAAAAAAAAAAGTAGCAGCAAAGTGGGAAGGTGGTCAATGTTGCAACAAGCTCCTTTCTGCTGTCAGTGTTGTCACATTAACACTTCATCAAGATTGCTCAATACTTCCACCCCAAAACTTCCTGATGATTGCACTTAAGAAAAGAAACAACATTCATGACATGCAATATAAAAACAAATGTAGACATTTTTCATAATATACATTTACAATTTATTAGTTTATTGTAAAAAGACTAAACAAAACAAAAAAAAACTATCTTTTTCTGAAGGTAAACTGAAACAAAATAATAAATCTACATATTTAGGTGAGCAAACATCCATAAACTAAAGGAAATGCCAATCGATTCCCAGTAAAAGTTAAAGTTGGGAAGAAAAAAAAAAATCTCACAACATTCAAGCAGGCACTTCTTTTTATACATACATAAATATCTTATAAGATATAAGATGTTTAACAAAAATGAAATGATCTTTCAAAGCCTTAAACAATGACACCTCTTTGCTGTAATCACTCCCCTTCACTCATTGTAGCGAGCCAGTTTGAGGCGAGGGATGATGTTCATGGACTGCAGTTCTTGGAAGAGCAGTTTGCAGGCGTATGGAATTCGTAGAGACGACACATGACACGAAGACTTGCAGTAATGACACCTGCCATAAATAGAAAATTCTCACTAATTAATCCCTTTGATGCATTTGACTATTATATGATTATTGTTGGAAATTGAATAATATTTCAACAAGTAGTTATTGCCCTATTTTTTACTGACCATCCTGAATATCCCAGCAAGCCACACTGCCCGCACACATCCACCTCAAAAGCATCACTGGAGATCATCAGTCGCTCAAGCAGCAGCATGCTGGCTCCGTAGCCAATGAGACAGTCTCTTTCCATCTCGCCCAGACGGAGACCACCATCCCTGGAACGTCCCTCAGTGGGCTGCCTGCGTTGCATTACATAGAATCCTGAATAACACAATTATCTTATTGAGCAGACATTTCAATTCAAATTTTTGACTTTCTTACCTAGTAAGCACTGCTCTCGGACCACGTGCTCTGGCATGCATTTTATCCAGCACCATGTGCTTCAGTTTCTGATAGTAGACTGGACCGAAGTAGATGTAGGCTTCCAAAGGTTCCCTAAGAGCAAATAATAATAATTGATTCATTAATTACAGTAAAGTCCCTTTGGGAAAACACCCTCTGGTGGCTCTTTTGATTTTTGCAATATACAAATATAACTAACATGATGCATTTACACATGGCAGACACTTTACGCAACAGTACCTGTTAATTTCACAATTATCGAAATCAATATTAAATTAAGCTTTAAAGGAGTAGTTCACTTTTGAAAAAACGTTTGCTGATAATTTACTCACCCCCATGTCATCCAAGATGTCCATGTCTTTCTTTCTTCAGTCAAAAAGAAATTAAGGTTTTTGATGAAAACATTCCATGATTTTTCTCCATATAATGGACTTCAGTGGGAACCAGACGGTTCAAGCTCCAAAAGAAACTTTAAGTACAAACTGCAAACTTGTTCAAAGGGCTTTAAACGATTCCAGACGATGAATATGGGTCTTATCAAGCGAAACAGATCGCTCGTTTTATAAATAAATAACAAAGTTTAAGTTTTATAAGCTCAAACGCTCTGTTCTGCAACGCACTCCTGTTCGGACTCGTTCATTAAAATGAACAAATCTTTTTCCGAGTCATTTGGTTCATTTGGCGAAAGAAACGAACGAATTTATTCGGAAAAAGATTTGTTCATTTTGTTGAACGAGTTCGAACAGGAGAGTCACGAACGTGCACCACAGAACAGAGCAAGGCGAGTGTTTGATCTTAAAACTTTAACTTTGCTATTTTTAAAAAAAATGAGTGATCGTTTCGCTTGATAAGACCCTTATTTATCGTCTGGAATCGTTTAAAGCCCTTTGAACAAGTTTGCAGTTTGTACTGAAACTGTCTTTTGGACCTTGAACCGTCTGGTTCCCATTGAAGTCCATTATATGGAGAAAAATCCTGGAACGTTTTCATTAAAAACCTTAATTTCTTTTCGACTGAAGAAAGAAAGACATGGACATCTTGGATGACATGGGGGTGAGTAAATTATCAGCAAAAGTTTTTTGAAAATTGAACTAATCCTTTAATAACTAAAATGTGAAGCAAACTTGTATTAGTGAAATATAAATGATTATGTAAATGAACCAGGTTTTACCCTGTGATGCCTGAGGTGACATAATCCTTGCCCTGGTAATTGTATCCATAGCGGATCAGATCCTCACAAACGTCCTTCACTTTACTGCCCCCGAAAGCAGTGCCATAGTGAAAACGTCCATCCAGAACCCCTGCTTTACCAGCCAACAGCTCAATCAGCTTCCCAACCTGACACAGAACAAACCAGGCCACTGATAATCATGGGATGCTAAACACATTTCTTTAATGCAGGAGTGTAGATTCTCTGTAGGGCAGTTTTACTGACACTGCAGCTGGTGAATGCGAGTGTGACATCATGTTGAGGTCACGCACCGCTGCACGACAGTAGCCTTTACTGAGGTCACGCACAGAAAGAGCCGGAAGATCTTTGACCCCTCTCTGTCACTGAGAGGAATCTTTTACTTGGCACAAACTATTTCCTATATGACGCCTGCTGTGTGCTCCCAAACACAGAGTTCAAAATTAGGAACTGTGGGGGAATTAATGTTCCTGAAAACTGCATTGTATTTGCCTTGGCCACAAGACAAAAAACTTTGACAATCTTAGGAAAAGAGGAACATGCATTCCAGAAATCCACTGAAGTTTACAGTCAGTAATATTTCATTAATTAAAATAAGTTAATTTGTTCTTTCAGCAAAGGAGCACCAAAAGTGGCAGGAAAGATAATGTTAAAAAATGAAATAAATGCTGTTCTTTTGAACTTTCTATTCATCATAAAAAAAAACTTTTTTTTGATAAAAAAATATTAAGCAGCACATTGATTTATAACATTGATAATAAGAAAAGCAGCAAATCAGAATATTAGAATGATTTCTGA
Source organism: Pimephales promelas (assembly GCF_988280905.1). Classification (NCBI taxonomy): domain Eukaryota; kingdom Metazoa; phylum Chordata; class Actinopteri; order Cypriniformes; family Leuciscidae; genus Pimephales; species Pimephales promelas. Next base: position 27,031,810 of record NC_142778.1, read on the forward strand.
AGGATCATGTGACACTGTAGACCGAGTAAAGCTAAATTACATTTTAAAATTTATATTGTAATAATATTTCACAATATTGATGTTTTGCCCCTGAACTTTGAGAAGTCAAAATTCAGTTTTGTTGAGCATAAGGGACTCAAAAACATTTTTAGAAAATATTATCAACTCATCAAAAAATATTATAACTGTATAAAAATATATAAATATTTTTTATTAATTTTTATTTTTAAAAAGTACTGAATTTAAAAATCTCAGCTATTAAAAGGAATATGCATTTATTGCAAAATTGCCAGGTGATGTGCTTTATCCTGCTTATTACCACATAAATGGACTTATAATACTGATTTTAAATAGTCGCCTGGGACATCACTCATTTATAGTTTAGTAGTCATTATTCCAGAGAGCTGTGTAATAAAGCATCCTAATAAAATGTAAAATAATAATAAAACTATATTTTGAAATCTGAAGATCAATAAAAATAGTGCATAACCGCTTTTTAAAATGTTCTATAAAATATCTTTTCAAAGAATTTCGAATAAATATTTTGGTAACACTTATGATTGTCCATTTTACACATTTTACTAACTATTAGTGACTTTGCAACTATACGTCAACTAACTCTCAAAGTATTAGTGGACTGTCTGCTTATCTGCTAACACTTTATTTTGATGGTCCCACAACAGACATTCTAACTTCGCAACTTACTCTAGTAACTTGAACCCTAACACCTAACCCAAACCCAACAGTTTACTAATACTCTACTAATAGTCTAATGAGAATTAGTTGACATGTAGTTACAAAGATACTTATAGTTAGTATCATCAAAAAGTGTTACCAAAAGTAAACTCATTAAAAGACAAAAGTCATATAATCTGATGATGGGAAAGGACGTACAGTCATTCTGGAGGGATAACCATGAGGGTTCATGATGATGTCAGGACAGATTCCGGAGTCACAGAAGGGCATGTCCTCCTGAGGAACGATCAGTCCACACACACCTGTTACAGAGAGAGAGACCCATGTTATTTACAGACACATAAAATGCATTTAATTACTAAAGTTAGAATCAAACACATCCCTATATTCAAACTGGCTGCAAGAAATGTTAACTCCACCCTGTTAGAGCAGACCTTTCCCATAAAGCTTAAACGAGTTGAGTGATTTCAATCACATACAAATGCTAGATGAAAAAGTGTGAGGTTTGCGTAACTCATCTAAGTCTAACGGCCTATAAAGCAGACGTATTCATGTCTGCTGAAGTGGAACCATTGGAAATTCAGACTGCAGGACGGAGTGAAAGTGGACCAAAGCAGTCAGTGAGAGTGTAAATGTTTGCAGAAGAGCTCCTCACTCTTCCCGCAGCCAGAACAAACACATTATTGGGCCATTTGCAAGTGATAAAAGAGACAGAACAGAACAGGGGCAGGAAGTGAGGAGAGGTGCTTAGCTGGACAGTGAGAAGGGGATTATACACCCATAGTTTCCCCTTTACCATTGAGCGCACAAAGAAAGGTCCAGCTGAGGAGAACGATACATCCATATGCATTAGTTATATATATATATATATATATATGTATATAAACATATTCATATATTAGTTTTTCATACTGGAAATAGTTTAAACACAGTAATATAACCTTGCGCAGATTACTCAATATTTTGATACAGTATTTTGATACTGCCTAAAGGCACTGTAACAATGAATCAACAAAAAATAAATAATAATGAAAATAAACAATGAATTTAATAATAGATAGTCATGGAACATCAGTATATATGGCAGTGGTGTAACTTTATGGTTGCCTCTTTTCAATAAAAAAAAGAAAACGAGTCTTTTCTCCAATTATTTAACAGAACAAAATCAACAAGTTGTAACAGTTTCACTACTGTTCAAAAGTTTGGAGTTGTATTTAGTTAGAAAATCTATTTATGTCTAGAAAGGATTCATTTCTTTGGTCAAAACAATACAGTAAAACATGAAATAGTGAAATATTTACAACTTAAAATATCGGTTTTCTATTTGAATGCATTATAATATGTAATTTATTCCTGAAGGCAAAGTTGAATATTTAGCACCATTACTCCAGTCTTAAGTCACATGATCCTAAATATGCTGATTTGGTGCTCAACAAACATTTATTTAGCCAATGTTGATCAGAGTTGTGCTGAAACTGTGAAACTTTACTGGAAATGTGTTATACCTTTTTTAAGGTTTTGGAAAAAAAAGTCCTTTTTTAAGGATTCGTTGATGAATAGAAAGTTCAAACGAACAACATTTATTTGAATTATAAAGCTTTTGTAACATTATAAATGTCTTTACTGTCACTTTTGATCAATTTAATACACCCCAAACCTTTAAAAAGCACAATTTGCAGTTAGTAGTCAAATAACATTAAGTACAGGAAATAATTGTTCGCTGAAAAAATCGTAGAAATAAATCGTCGTTAGTAGCAGGCCTATTAGGTAGAAGGATTTCTTAGAGGAAGATGAGAGAAAGTGAGAAAGAGCGAAAGAGATAAGCTAGAGCGGTTCCCATAGCACACATCCTCTGTGTTGTTTGTTTTGTGTGAGAGTGAATGATAAAAGAGGCATGAAATCAGCAAAGAAAAGCAGGACAGCAGTAAGAGTCCATGGCCCTCCATCATTGGCTATACAACCCCTCTGTGGCGGCTCGCACAATGAACCCTGCCAAGACAGCTGTGTGAGTATCAGAGTGTGAGTGTCCGTTTATATGGGTGTGTGTGTGTGTGCGCGAGCGCTTCGGTGTGTGTTTGGGTCACCGGTAAATAATTAACCTATCGTTCTCCGGTGACCGGATCTTATGAGGGTGGAAGAGGCTGGTCAGGACGAAGGATGGGTTTAAAATGAGTAAGACAAAACTCCTGTGAAACTTGATAAAAGCCAATGGCTCCAAACCACAGTGGGACGTCTTTAAATGGGCTTTTTTTCAACCCAAAAGGTAGCCAAAATTTCTTTCTTGAAAATACAGCGCTCTCTCAATCTCTCAAATTTTATGCCGCAAAGCTTTAGTGCGCGCATAGGCGACACATTTATTAAAGCACCAACTAAAAGAATTATTGTGTGGTTGGCAGCGCAGTCACACACCTCTGGAAAACACAGCTCAACTTCTCCAAATGGGACCGTTCAATAAAAGCCCACCTCTAAACGCACAAAAGACATTCAAGAGAACGGCACTATCCTTCACAACAACAATTAGCTGCCCTGTGTTATCCTGGTCCACCGACACTTGCCTGCTCCTTTAAATACCAAAAGCTCCTTTAAAAAGAGCAGTAAATAGCATCTCGGGCGGTTTGCGGCTAACCCCTCCCTGACCCCTCCTCACTGTCACGTCCCGTGATGAGTGCCAGTGGACGACCTCCGCTAATGAAATGAGTGAATTATGCATGGCGCCAGTTAACGCTCTGATTAAAACATCATACTGACCAGCTCTCTCAGCGGAGGTGCTCAAAAACAATGGGGGCTGTAAATACTTTCCCAGGACTGCGCCGCTGCTGTTATAAATTTGCATAGTCTGGCATGGGACAACAAGCTAATTAATTGAAAAACAGGCAGCGGGAAAAAAAAAAAGTTGAAGAGGATGGGAGGGCCAGCTGGGACGATAATAAAACTGACATCAAAAAGCAAATTTAGTAACATCTCTTCCCACTTGTTATTAAGAAGGGTTCATTGGAATTTGGAACAATGCTGAAATTGTGTTTATCCGCTAGCAGAGGAGAATATGCCAGTCTGGATCCTGCAGTACCTTTCTGCCCATGTCGACTGCTGAACTTGTCTCCGATCTCTGGTCTACGTGTCTGCCTGAGCAGGATCTTGACCAAGAAGGCGTCCTCGGCGTTGGAGGAGATCATCACCTTCTCAATGTAGGAGTCTGTCGTTCCTTTGTACCTGTAGAATGAAGAAAGTAAGTATTTTGGTTGGTGTGGGAGAAAAAAACCCAACTTTTGAGGCTTTTAGCAATATTGCACAGTGGGATCCTAATTTTGTTTTAATTAGTTTCTTACGAGACTGGCACGTCTCTGTATTGTGGTTGGCCTGGCTGGGCGCTGCCCTCCAGTGGAGTTTGGGTGACAGTGGGCATGGACTTATTCACTAGCACCTGCTTGTTCTCGACCTTCTCACCTGGAAGAGATGCGACATACAAAGCTTCAATACATATCTTTAGATTAATATATTAAAGATTAATTGGCTGAAATATAGTTTAAATAACTATAACTTTAACTATAGAGTTTTTTTTTTTTTAACTTTCTAAGAGTCTCACCGGGCAAGCATATGCCGTCGGCATCCAGGATGCTGTGTCTCCAAATGGGCTTGCGTGTTTCGGCATCCAGCATCGGACCCATCACCTTGTCAAAGGTCTGGTTAGTGTACCGCCTCAAGGTGCACTTAGCATTCTTGTACACCAAACATCTACCAAAGCCTAATACAAGACAGAAGAATGAACAGACAATAAAAAATGAACAAAGCAAATGCCTTTTTTCCTGTTTTTTTTTTTTTTTTTTTTTTAAAGAAAGCAACATTAAATGTTTAGTTCTGACCTCTGTCAAGAGATGCTTTATTAAGCACCAGGGCATCTTCTATATCATACCCACTGTAGCTCATTACAGCCACAGTGGCGTTCTGGCCCGCGGGAAGCTTCTCAAAGTCAATCAGCTCGATGGTCTTCGTCTTCACCATGGGCTTCTGTGGGTATGCCAGCAGGTACATCAGAGTGTCTATACGGTTTCTTTGGTTATAACCAATAGTTCCTGATCAGAAACAAAAGAAATTAGGTTGAGCAAAAACTCAAAAGCAAGATGTAAATGAGGAAAATTATAAGTTAATGCTGCCTCAGTGTATAAATGAGATAATCCAGTAATATATTTTACATAACATAATTGATAAAATTTATTTTGGGTTTTCTGACACTTTTTATTGACTAATAAATGGCATATATGATACACTATATTGTGAATTATTCTGTTTTTAACATTGCTCTATTCGACATACAATTACAGTAGCAAGATTTTAGAACAAGAAAAACACATTAAAGGAGTAGTTCACTTTTAAAAAAACTTTTGCTGATAATTTACTCACCCCCATGTCATCCAAGATGTCCATGTCTTTCTTTTATACGTTTTATAAGCTCAAATGCTCGCCTTGCTCAGTTCTGTGATGCGCGTTCGTGACTCTCCTGTTCGAACTCGCTTATCAAAATGAATGAATCTTTTTCCGAGTCAATTCGTTCTCGAAAAAAGATTCGTTCATTTTGATAAATGAGTTCGAACAGGAGAGTCACGAACGCGCATCACAGAACAGAGCAAGGCGAGCATTTAAGCATATAAAAGTTAAAAAAAAAAATTTAAATGAGCGATCATTTCGCTTGATAAGACCCTTATTCATCTTCTGGAATCATTTAAAGCCCTTTGAACAGTTTGCACTGAAACTGTCTTTTGGACCTTGAACCGTTTAGTTACCAGTAAAGTGCATTAAATGGAGAAAAATCCTGGAATGTTTTCACAGAAAAATTTTACATTTTTTTTCGACTGAAGAAAGAATGACATGGATATCTTGGATGACATGGTTGTGAGTAAATTATAAGCAAAAGTTTTTTTACTCCTTTAATAAATGGCAAAACATTAAAAATAGGAAAAACATCAGATATGGGTTGCAACTAACCTCTTAAGTTAATAAAGGAAGGTGGTGACACTTAAGGCTAAATTTGAATAAATAGATTGATCCACTCAAAACTGAAAATTCTGTTATCATTTACTCGCCCTCGTGTTTGTCTTACTTTCTTTCTTGGGTAGAACATATTTTGAAGAATGTTGGAAATCAAACAAAAAAAGACGCTACTGACCATGAACTAACAAAACACATTTTTTTATTTTTATGTCTAGGTTAATGTTAATTAATAATATGCTATTGTTAATAGCTAATTTATGATATATAATTGTGCATTAACTAATGTCAATTTGAACTATACAAATACATTTTTAACATCACAACCTATCATGAAAATATTTTTAGTTTTTATTACTCCCAGGTACTGCATTAACAAATGTTAATGTATAGAACCTTACTGTAAAATATTACCAGAAAAGCTGTTACATTAACTACTAAGGGTTTTCTTAACTTAAAGGGTTTGTTGTTCCATTAAAATATCAAATTCAAACAATATGAAACAACTAATGCACATCTAATCACATTTAACTGACTGTCTAAGGAGTGTTGATGTAAAGGCTGGTGTCTGCAGTGTTAAAATCTCTGGGGTGGAGGGGGGGGGGGGGGGGGTTTAGTTTATAGTATAATAGCCGCCGTCCCTTGAGGCCTTGACATTTGTCAGATGCTATTACTCCACAATCAGGGTACAAGCACACAGTGTGTGATAATAGGGCTGGGGCCACACAACTGGATTTGCACATGTATGGGGCTGTCCGTCCAGAAAAAAAGAAGACAAGGCTGAGGATATTGGGCCAAATATAGTAGCAGTCTCAGTGGTTTTGTAATGGGGGTGGTGGCCAGGAGAGGTTTAAGTAGTTTTGGTAACCAGGGCAGCGGAGTGTGTGTGTGCTCTCTCCCTATTGCGCAGCTGAGCACACTAACCCTGCTCCGCACACTGAGCTCAGGACACAATGAATGCCTAATGACACTCAGAGACACTGGCAGGGAAAGGCCTCTACACACACACACACACACAAAGTATGACTACGCAAGCAGGCGATGTTTGATGTCCACATACATACAGAATGTGGTGTGTGCGTCAAAGGTTTTGAATGTCAGTGTGAAAGTGAGTGTTGTCCGTGACTGAATAGGAGTGTGTGTGGATGTCTGCTTTTGTAATTGCAACTAGTCTTCCAGGATGCATGGACACAGAGACTGTAGTAGTCTTACCCATAGCCTGCTTGCCCATGGCACACTGGTAGGTGTTTCTGGGGGACTGGTTATGATGAGGATAAGGAATCAAACCAGCGCAGACCCCCAGCAACGTGAATGGCTCGATCTCCAAATGGGTCGTTTCCCTGAATAAAACATATAGCATGGAATATTCAGAAGATTGAACCTGAAATTACTTATTTTTAGGGATGAACGATATATTGGCCACCAAATCAGTATCATCCGATATATGTTATCATTATCGGCAGAAAATTGGCAGATAAAGCCGATAAATTATTGATTATTTCCTTCAGGTTTTGAATTGCTGGAAATATGATTGCAATTCAAAAAAAGAAGGAAAATACAGTTAAATATTAATTTATGTTACGGCTTACAATATAAATGTATTGAATTATTGGGCTTACGAGTACTCACTTGGCGATCATGTGCTCATATAATGCAATGTTACAGTCATTCTCCTCATTTACATCCAGATACTCCACCAGACTCTCATGAAGAAAGTCCTCAAATGTTCTACAGGGGAAAACGGGTGGAAAGAACACAATGAAAAGGCATGCATAAAGACAGTCTAAAATCTGCGTACTGGATTCCCCATTCAGATATTCAAATATTGACCAGCTTCAAACGCACCTGTAGCCTTGAGACAATTCCTCAATATGTTTGTTCTTCACAGCTGGCTGTCCATTCTTCACAATGATGTAGGGTCTGCCAGAGCACAGAGAATGCAACACAACATGTCTTTGAGCAACGGTACTGGTTTTAAGAAAAAAAAATTCTTTGCACAATTTCTTTTTTCTGGTACCTGCACAAACGGCCCCCATCAGAAGAAATATACACACAGCGGTCAGTCAAGTTAGTTGAGATAGACACAAACTCGTTTATAAAACCAGCTCTTCGCATTAGCCTGAAGGTGTAGACCAACTTCTGATGGTCTCTGATCACTCCAAGAATGTTACCTAGAAAAAGGACCCAACATTTTATTTTTTAGAATATAAAACTATTCAGTTTCAGCCTGATAAGAAACCTGGGTGCATTCACACATTAAAAAATAAACATAAAATATGGTTTACTAATTAAGATTTGCATGTGTGACAGTATTAACGCACGTTCAAAGGAAAAGTTTTGGCTTGTTCGAGCAATATGAGAGACCCACTGTGGTGCCACCCAGATGCATATACACAGCCTCAATGTTGTGAGCAACTATGTTTGTGTTTGCTAATTAATTAGCGACAGCGGAGGCCTTTATAATTTGTAACTTATCAGCGCTGTGAAAAACATATACATTAATTAATTAATAGGGTGAGCTTTCTGTGACATGACATTAAAAGGTAATCAATGGCACACTCTTTTGTAGCCGTGGAATGGCAGAGGTTCATTTGAATATTATTCAAATGCCAGTAGTCTGTCTGTGTGCTTGAAAAAAAAGGGGGAGAAGAACGTGCTGTTTTGCTTTTGTTCTGCCTGTGTGAGCAGATACCATTGAGGAAGACGAGGAAGACCGTGGGGTAGGACAACTCCTCTCCGCAAAGAAGGTTGATGTCCTCCACTCCCAGGTTAAATGCCAGCTTGACGATGGGGCCGTCCTCCATGTCAGTGGTGATGTGGGTCATCAGAGCCAGATTCTTCACCAGACCGCAAGCCTAGACAACAATTATACAGCCGTGAGAATAGAAATGACTTTTATAAAGACAATACATTAGTGGTCAACCAACACAATCGATCTGATTGCATAAATTAATTGAAAAGAATTGAAGCAAAAATGAATGCGGTTTCATGAAATGAAATGAAATTCCTCAAATTTGCAATGCTGACAAGATGGTGGGGTTTTGTAAATGAGAAACACTGACCTCTCCTTCAGGTGTGTCTGAAGGGCACAACATGCCCCACTGGGAGGGCTGAAGGGAGCGGGGACCGCTAACCTTCCTGGTTTTCTCAAACTGAGAGGAGATCCTTGTCATCATGCCCAAGGCTGAGATGTAGGAGAGGCGGGAGAGAACCTGAGTCACACCCTGCCTGTCCATCTTAAACCTCTTTAGAGACCAGTTCCCCTGGAAGACACATTACACACGATTAAATAAAAAAATTAAAGCTATACAGACATATTTTTAAAATAGCAAAATCCAATAAAAATGACAAAAGCGCATATAATGACAACCTGAAATTAAAATACTTCAAAATATATCATAAAACACACTATAACAGTATATAAATAACACTTAAAGGAGTAGTTCACTTTAAGAAAAACTTTTGCTGATAATTTACTCACCCCCATGTCATCCAAAATGTCCATGTCTTTGTTTCTTCAGTTGAAAAGAAATTTTTGGATGAAAACATTCCAGGATTTTCTCCATGTAATGGACTTCATTGGGAACCAAATGGTTCAAGGTCCAAATGAGAGTTTCAGTGCAGCTTCAAAGAGCTTTAAACGACACCAGACAATGAATAAGGGTCTTATCTAGTGAAACGATCGCTCATTTAAAAAATAAATAAAAAAGTTTAAGTTTTATAAGCTCAAATGCTCGCCTTGCTCTGTTCTGTGATGAGCATTCATGTCTCTCCTTTTCGAACTCGTTCATCAAAATGAACAAATCTTTTTTCGAGTCATGACTCGAAGGGTCCTAGATAAGACCCTTATTCATCGTCTGGAATCGTTTAAAGCTGCACTGAAACTCTCATTTGGACCTTGAACCGTTTGGTTCCCAATGAAGTCCATTATATGGAGAAAATCCTGGAATGTTTTCATCAAAAACCTTCATTTCTTTTCGACTGAAGAAAGAAAGATGTGGACATCTTGGATGACATGGGTGTGAGTAAATTATAAGCAAAAGTTTTTTTTTAAAGTGAACTTCTCCTTTAAGTATCATTGTGCTGACTTTGAATTAAATACACAACCAGTCAAAAGTTTATACATACCTGACTGAATTTGCATTTCATCATCTTAAAAATCTTCTAAAGACTCTTGATTAAATGTTTGAAAAAGATTTAAATGTTTTACAGACAATTTTTTTAAAATCCAAACAGTGGTATGGATAGTGAAACAAACATAAAAACTCTTGCAACACTGTTTAAGGTCCTGATGTGTCTTGCCCTGTGCATTGGTGACTGATGGGCTGCTGATTGTCTGGACTCACAGTGGAGATAGCGTTAACCATGCCGTTGGTGATCTGGTCCTGTCTCATGTGCTTCACCACGTCAAACTGAGCTGCTCTCTGCTTGGGGATGATCTGGTCGGCGATCTTCTTCAGCTCTGAGTTAAACTTCTTGAACAGATCTTCAAACAGCAGGGACAGGAGCTTAAGGAATGCAGAAACAAAGCGTTACAAATTGATTCCCTGAAAGGAGGAAAAAACTACACCAGTGTGTTATCTTGCAACACAACACTACATTATATCTGTACTCCAGTCAATAACAGCCTTTGAAATGAACTTTATTTGGCTCTAAACCCCCCTCTCTCCATCATCTTATCCAAGATTTAATAAACAGGTGTTTTTACGCTCTGATAAATTTGACCCGGCCTTTCAGGCTTTTTTTTGTGCATCATATTTGCATACGTGAAAATAAACATCCTCATCGAAAATTAATAAAGAAATTAAGCTTCCATGGCCCAGCCAGGCCAATTAGTTGAATGTCAGGGAATCGTAAATGAGGAGAAAAGAGATTGGAGGTGTTGTAAAGCGGGCATGTGCGCGTAAAGCCTTGCTGAAAGGGTTCCTGTCACTCACTAACTCCGAATTGCTCACACACTAATGTAAGCAAGCACGTACACACATAAACACACCCCACCTCGGAGCTGGTGGGGGGAAATTAAAGGACTTAAGACAGCGGTAATTACATTATCACAGTCGGGCTGGTGGATTAGCTCAATCGCTCCAGTCAAGGCGGCTATTCTTTTGTCATAGCCGGGCTAAATTATAATAAAGAGGAGAAATCCCTGAGTTTGGCTGGGCTGCAGTCGGGCGTTGCTGCCACATATCTCACCCACAACAAAAGCGGGGCGGCTGGGAATGGAGAGGAAGGCAGAAGAATGGGGGCGCAGACGAAACAAAGCATTGGGAAAATAATGATGGTATTATAATGACAAGCTGAGAAGAAACAAAAGGGAAGGTGAGGGATTGGGCGCTAGCCAAGCCTGTATCTGCTGGTTTTGGCTTCTGATCAGTTTCATGAGAGGCCAACAGTGCGTCTAATGAGAGTAACGACTGAGAAAGAGAGATCAGTTATGTTTGACAAGAGTCCAGAAAATGTTTGCTCGCAGAAGCGAGACGGCGCCCGTGTGCAGGTTGTAATATGAAATCATCCGTACAGGAGCGCCAATCTCAAAAGAGATATTGAACAAACGTTATGCTCTCTAATCTTTAGTTCAGCTCCCCAATAGTGTCTGCGCCACGCAGGATAAAAACAGATAAATAAACAAGCATTATCATAATTAACGGCCTGAGCTTGAAGGGGCTGTCAGTCATTCTTAATAGAATTATAGGGGGTGTGAATGGAAAAGGCAGACAGAGATGGAATAAAGGAGAGCGATGGATGGATGGATAAAGAGTGGCGCAACACGTCATTGTACTTTCTTCATTTTAAAGTGAATATTTCATGAGCCTTGCTTTCATCTGAGTAAATACCAAGCGGTTGGAAACATCAGTCATGACAGGGGCAGCTAAAGTTTGAGCAGGACCGTGAACCATTTTTTAAAAAGGAATCAGAACATGACACAGGCCAGAATCGAACCTATTTCTCCCATATGAAAAGCAGAACTCAATCAATGGACCAAATAAATGCCATTGCTGAACCCTTTGCCTTTGAACACAAAAACATTTCGATGATTTTAAACATTTGAGAGAATTTAATCAGCATTTTGAAAGACGTCTCTTATGCTCAAGGCTGATTTTTTTTTTACTAGTGACTACAGTAATATTGTGAAATATTATTACAAATAAGAATACTGTTATCTATTTTAATATAAATTAAAATATAACTTATTCCTGCGATGCCAAAGCTGAATTCTCAGCATCATTACTTCAGTTTTCAATGTCAAATGATCCTTCAGAAATCATTTTAATATGCTGATTTGGTGTTAAACAAACTTTTTTTTAATATTATCTATTGAAAACAGTTTTGCTGCTTCGGTAGTTTTTGATTTATAGTTCAAAAGAACAGCATTTATTATAAATACGTAATTTTTTTTCACAACAACAAAAGGAATAACGTCTTTACTATCACTATCAATGTAATGTATCTTTTCTGAAGAAAAGTATACATTTCTTTTAACAAAAACAAACAAAGGGTGCTATTCAAGTGAGGACCTTTTGCTGAATGATTATGTCCAGAAGTTATAGAAGACCTGTTAATAAAGAAGCAGATACCTGGCCAGCCAACTCCAGACGTTTGTTTCCATAGTAATCTCGATCGTCCACCTTGTTGTCCCCTTGAGCGAGAATAACTCTACGTACCATCACAGCGAGGTAGATACACTTAGCTCGAAAGTTAAACTCCTTAACCTGCGAGACACAAACACAACATGACAGATCCAAAAAAACAGCAAACAAACTATTTATACTCTGATTTCAACTGCATATCAACAGTTAAAAGAAGAATGAAGGCATGGGGAAGATTATCAGAAGCCTATTTGGATGTGGGGAGACCAAGAACTTTATGTTCAAGTTCATTTTAATATGACGTACAGGTACGTGGGTAAGGATGGTAGAAGCTAACAGCTCTCTGGCCTCCTCCATCTTGGTTTTCTTGGGGCCGCCCCACATGCGCTGACGCCTCACTTTATTACCAATGTATCTTAGTGCCTGAAAGGACACACACACAAAAAAAAAAAGTAATTAAGATGCCACTTTTACAATTTAGTTTAAAAAATATTTTCAATAAGATTACCATTCTCTTGTATTAGACTTGATGGCATTGCAGATTTACATTTCAAAGTATGTTATGATGAATTAATTTATAAACAATGAAAAGCATAACGTTTCAGAGCCTCAATTAATAAGATTAAATGCATCAAATCAGACCGTTTAATCTGGAGTGACCGAGCCGGTGCAGGGTTCACTGGCTCTCTAAAGAGGTATCAGAGAACTGGAACCCTCCATTCTCTGCAGATACTTGCGTGCACACACACACACACACACACACACACACACCTGAGCCAGCAACTTGTTCTGCTCCAGAGGTCAAAGGTCACACAGATTAGGCTTCTCCATTAGACCACCCACTTTGAGGCATGGAATGATGTGCAATTGAAGTACAGCCAAAATGACTTAAAGGAGTAGTTCACTTTTAAAAAAACTTTTGCTGATCGTTTACTCGCCCCCATGTCATCCAAGATATCCATGTCTTTTTTTCTTTAGTCGAAAAGAAATTAAGGTTTTTGATGAAAACATTCCAGGATTTTCTCCATATAATGCACTTTACTGGTAACCAAATGGTTCAAGGCCCAAAAGACAGTTTCAGTGTAAACTGCAAACTGTTCAAAGGGCTTTAAACGATTCCAGATGATGAATAAGGGTCTTATCAAGCGAAACGGTCATTAAAAAAAAATAATAATAATAAGTTTTATAAGCTCAAATGGTCGCTTGCTCTGTTCTGTGACTCTCCAGTTTGAACTCGTTCATCAAAATGAACAAATCTTTTTGCGAGTCAATTCGTTCATTTCATTCGTTGAATGAACCAAATGAAACGAAAAAAGAATTATTCATTTTGATAAACGAGTTCAAACAGAAGAGTCATGAACGCGCATCACAGAACAGAGCAAGGCGACCATTTGAGCTTATAAAACTTAAACTTTGTTATTTATTTTTTAAATGAGTGATCGTTTTGCTTGACAAGACCCTTATTCGTCGTCTGGAACCGTTTAAAGCCCTTTGAACAGTTTGAACTGAAACTGTCTTTTGGACCTTGAACCATTTGGTTACCAGTAAAGTGCATTATATGGCGAAAAATCCTGGAATGTTTTCATCAAAAACCTTCATTTCTTTTCGACCGAAGAAAGAATGACATGGATATTTTGGATGACATGGGAGTGAGTAAATTATCAGCAAAAGTTTTTTTAAAAGTGAACTACTCCTCACAAATCTCTCTCTCTATATACATATATATAATATATATATATATATATATACACACACACGTAGGCACTCTAGTCCGATATCACTTCAAGATGATCCAATTCGTGTTAAAATGTAATAAGACTGCCCCTAGTGGTCATAAAACTAGCAAAAACTCAGACCTACTGACACATCTAATCTAATTGCGGTCTGCACACATGTAGGCTTATTAGTGGACCTCTGATGAGGCCCACACATTGTCACAACCACATAAACAGGGATTCACATCCGCTCAGACACAGGTTGCTAGGAAGCAGATATGGTCCTTACTGACCCATTGTTGGGTCATGTGATGAATAATACATCTCAGATTCAGCAAACTCTGCCTCTGCATTTGATAATACACCTCCACAAAATATCTCACTAAAGATATTTTGGACACTTGTTTGTTAAAAGCTTTCACTTTATAAACAATATTCAGTGATCTAATGAAATTCCTTTAGTAGTAATTATAATAGCATGTATGTTAGCACTGCTGTTTATGCATTACGCATAATGAGATCTTGTTGGAGGTACCTGAGTTTGGGTGAATATTTGGGCCTTTTGGCACTCCTCCAAACTGGGAGCAAATGCAGCCATGACATGTTCCTCTGTGCCAATCATCTGAACTATCTCCTGGTCACTCTCCACTCCCATGGCCTTGTGGACGACAAAAGGATTCATAGAGAATAAGGTACTTATTCAAGGTCATAGAAGAAACACACAATATACACTTGTATATTTAAAGCAAAGAGACAAACTTTGTGTTAAAACATTTGAGAATGACGGACTCTTCTATGCTGTAAAGGTGAATATGGTGCCATAGGCCTCGATGACATTTATTTATGCAAATAGGGGACTGTGGGAACAGGACTGGATGGATCACAGTACTTAAAGGTCTTCACCGTTTGGCACGGCTGCTGTGTTGCAAGGAAATCCTGGTGGAATGTGCTGTGGACAGACAAGTGCAAAGCAAACAAGCTCTACAGCCCATTTACTCCGCGCCCTGTCCCTAACCAATCAGACCCATATGTTTAGAGAGAGCCTGGGGTGAGGGAATTAGGTGGAACAGCCGTCATGGTACGAGACGGTTCTCTGATTTGAGCTGTAATTAAATATCAATTTCAATTGTCAGGAGTGTCAGTGAACAAGAAATGACATTGAAATCCATATAGCGGAAGACTAAACAGTTCAAATATCAAATGTTTCAGGAAAGACTTGGTTTAGTCATTTTTTGATGTCCGATTTGTATCATTTAAATACTTATTAATGGTAATGGCAAGTAACAAAGTATATCTACAGTGAGCTCTCTCCAACATCTTAAAAAGACATTATAAAATGGATTTCTGCAGTCCTGGAGGCTGACTGGTCAACATATAATAATAATGTATTGAATTTATGTTTCGCCTTTCCTGAGCTAAAGGACGCTTCACAAAGAGCTTCATCTTTGCTAAAGGCAAGCAACAAGATGCAAGACACCATTCGATTTTAAGTAAACAGTCACAGATTAAGCTATCTGAAGCAAATTTATGAAGTGACATCCTTTCACAAGAGGATTTATTACCTTTCAAAAGTTTGGTTTAATTTGCTTAAATTTAATTTGCTTAAAAAAATCAGTAAAAACAGTGATATTGTGAAATATTACAATTAAACATTTAATTTAATATATTTTAAGTGCAATTTATTCTTGTAATGGCAAAGCTGAATTTTCAGCATTTTTACCCCAGTCTTCAGTGTCAAATAATTCTGCAGAAACCATTCTAATCATTCTCTGTTCTAAATTGTCCTTGTTGTCAAAACAATTGAATTGTTCAGGAGCTGATTTGGTGCTCACAAAACAAAGAAAGTAAGTTGTGGCTGCTTAATATTTTTGAGATTTTGGAAAAAAAATATTTGAAAATTTCGATTTCATTCTATTTGAAATAGAAACATTTTGTAACATTTTAAATGTCTTTACTGTCACTTTTAATCAATTTAATGCGTCCTTACTGAATGAAAGGATTAATTCACAAAAAAAAAAACCATAAATATTTGAACCGCACTGATATATTTTATCCATATATTTTAACAAAACGTTTAAATGTGTATTCTTTGTCAAAGCACACCATCTGCTGGTTGGACACAGAATGCGGCCTCACGCCTAAATAATGGACTACAATGTGCAAGACAAAGATACAAACCATCATGCTCTAGTAAATCAACGTCTGGAACTAATTTTTCACCTTAAAGATGATAGCGATAGGTGCGTCTTCAGAGAGGGTGTTGTGCTTTAGGTAAAAGCGTCCCTGTTTCACGATCATGTTGGTTCTGCTCTTTTTCTCATGTGTAGAGCTACAAACCAGAAAAAAGAAAGACATATGAGCACACAACTGGATATTTAGAGATGAAATTAACATTAATTCTACTTAACATTTGAACGTGTAATACTTTGAGGTGTTCTTTAAATCAAGATTTTATTATTATAACGTATACAGAAGAGCAGATTCCAGTACCTGGTGACAGAGGCTCCCACAGCACCTTTGCGATCTTGCTCCACAATGATGCGGTTCTTGGACAACTGTTCCTGAATGAGAATGACCTTTTCTTGCCCTTTCACAATAAAATAACCACCTGCACACAGACAAACCCTGTATCATACTTATGAGCTTCAGATAGGATTATCTGCATTATACTATGGCACGCAAACAATTAAATATCATTGAGATTTAATAATAATCGACCTGGATCTAGGGGACATTCATTGAGCTTAGAGAACTCCAATTGGGTCTTTCCTGTCAAGACGCAGTTGGAGCTTCGCAGCATAATTGGCATCCTATTAAAAACAGGAGAAGCTCAATCAAAAAGGAATCGCATATTAAGAGGTCTATGCAAATCTTTCAGTAAGTGTATAATTACCTTCCGATTGGGAGAGCATTGCGAATGATTCTCTGGCTGCCTCGGGTGTACTCTATATCCACAGTGATGGGAGCTGAGTATGTCATGTCTCTCAGACGACACTAGTGGTCAAAAAGCAAAATCATCAGGAGCAAATATTGCTGACTCGAGCTAGTTCTCTTTTTTAACTTATTTCAACAAACTTTTAAGTTTGCTTTGAATAATAGTCATTAAGTCACATGTAAACAAAGACGTTACCTCATGTGGTGCCACTGGTCTGGTTACATTAAAACTTTCTTCTACGTCAGGCATGCCAACGTAGATATTGAGATATCTAGGGACAGATGAGATATAACAGGCAGTATTGTTATTGTTAATAAAACTGTTAAAAAATTTGGTAATTTTCGGTAATTCTATTCACATTTCGGTCATTTATTTCAAAAGCTGGTATTACAATAAAACATTAGGTGAAAACGTAAATGTACAACAAATTTGGCAAATAAAAAATAAGTTTAAGGTCTAAAATGATTAAAATTGAAATAATTTATTAGAGCTTTATTGGGCCTGTCACGTTCATGAATTTTTTTTGAAAGTTTTAATGTCATACAAATAATTATATAAATTAACAATTTAATTCTGTTTTGTTAATGTCACCTACAGTGTAAGCATAATATAATTAAATAAAATATAATAGGCAGTGTTATTAAACCCACAAACCTTCATTTCATACGAAGGAAGACATTTGGATATATTTGAGTTAAGTACTTTACAACAGTGTTAATATATATTCTTTGGCAAAATTGATTGAAATTTAAACAGCACAATTGTTGCATTTAATATTTAAAAATAATTGCGATTTCATCGAATAACAACAATTGGGCAATTAATCAATAATCGAGACAGGATTTATAAGAAAAAAGAGTTGTTTTTATAGTTTTTTTTTCTTTAGCTTATATTTGTATATTTTATGTAAAATATACAAATATAAGCTAAAGGAAAAAAAAACTATAAAAACAACTTTTTTAATAAAAGTTAATAAAAACTGTAGTTATAGTATACAAATATTAGTAAAATTGCATGTGTTATAAAAATGCGAAAATAACGTCAAATGTGCAAAAAAAGTCTAATTGAACAAAATCCTCACTTTAGATACCACATTGGGTCGGCATCACTCGTGATCTTCTCATTCGCCTTCATGATCTTTTTTATCTGGAGAGATAAGTAGACATTTGTTTAGGCTCCTTAAGCTTTTTGTCGATATCCAATTATTTTGCTGGTACAAAAAGTAACCATAAAACAACCTGATAAAATGGAAACCAGTGAAAAGGAAACGGATAATAAACTAATAATAAATGTATTGCATTTACAAAATATGTGCAGAACACTGGTACATCCTTAAATAAGTCAACAAACCTCCACATTGATGAAGTAATTGAAGGAATCAATGTGCTGCTTTACTAAGCCTTTAACCTAAAAAAATAAAGAGGAATATTACATAAAAATGATTTGGCTTAGAGGCTGTAAACATAATATCATTATTCAACATACATCTTGCTGGCTATTAAGACTGTATGATATGTATAAGAGTGTGAATTTAACATTTTCTTTTCAACATCATTATTGTATGATTTTATTTTTTAAATCAGCTATTTTACAATCATACAAGTTATTATTTATCACTTCTTTATCACTTAAATATGTGGTGTAACAATTTAAGTCCAAATATGTAATCTCAATTAAAGTGATGACATTCAAATTTCTTGAATAATGATGATCAAAGTAGATGTAGTACATTACGTGTAATATAGTTTTAAACTATTTATTATTTAAAATATCACAGCATGTCTCAGAGCTGTCATTACTTGACCTGCCATATGCTGTCAGATGATATATATTTCTTCTAATTTGTAATGATAGTTGTCATAGTTAAGCTGACAACATGATTTTACCTTCAAAAAGGCTGGAAGCAGCTTCCACTTTTCCTGCAGTGTAGAAAGGAACAAATGAATTACCTTGCAATGCCTCACATTCATATCTAACAAACATACCAACGTTTGCTCAAACAGCACTCACCTCCACAGTGTGTACGGGAGCAGCGAGCTGCTGGGGAGTCATCTCCCCAAACTCCTCCTGTAGCATTTCTGCTATTAGCTGAGATACCAATGAACTTGAGAAATATAATCTAAGTTAGGAAACCATCATACACGCCGCAGACACTCTGCAAAGTGCAAAAACACTCTGAACGGAAGTTTGCGCTACACGTGAAAGTGCGAGGTGTAACATGAAAACCAGACCGGGGAGCAACGCAATGCGCACACATATATTCCGACACAGTTTATTGTCCACAGTTTATTTTTTATTTTTATCACGTACATGTGACCATATGTATAAAAAAATAGGTATAAAACAATAGACAAATTCATATTTTTAATTTGATACCATACTTAAAAGCTGGATTAAAATTATAGTATACGCTTTTATTAAACCTGAGGCACTTATGCTATTCTGGAGCACATGTTCATGCTCAGATGAACAGATCTAATACAAATACATTCATAGTATTTTTTTTAAATCAGCTTTTAATTTGAATGTTTGTTTTGGATTGAATTGAAAAATGCAAAATAAAAGCCTTTTCACTGGTGGTTTAATTTAAACCTTTGGACCCATTGTGAATATTTGGAGTAGATGGAGTCGTATTTTTAATACAATTTTTTTAATCACATTGTTTATTTTGATTTATTTTTGTATGCATTTATTGTTTGCAGTTAACTTGAATCGTGCTGTGGTGTGACAAATGAATTTTTAAAATCATATATATGCAATGAACCTGTATGTGTAACAATTATATAATGATTATAGCATTTTTTTAAAGTTGACATGATACAGAAGTTGCGATCTTTAATTCACCATTGTAACGTATATATCGTAGAGACAGTCGAATAAATAAAGAAAGAGTTCTGCAAATAAACAATCACAAGTGGATCAAGAAATTATTTTTAATGTGAAAGCTCTGTAAACAACTCTGTATATAACAGCAGTCGTGGTAAAAACAGGCAAAAAAAAAACTCTCTAAATGAGTATATAATCAGTATACTGTTGTTTGTTAACATATTAGTAAACAAGGCAAGCATCTAAATTGAAGACTTCTCCCATATCTACGCATTTAAAATTGCAATGTGCCTTTAAAATCTAATTCTTTAAAAATGTGAAAAACTATTGTCAGGACACAGTATGTGGGATTTACACGTGTCTGTTGTTGCTGCTAAGCAGTTTGGGATAAGCGGTCCCGATAGAGCGGCCATGTCTGTGCACCACCATCTCCAGCTGGTACTCATCCACATTGACCACAGCTGTGGTGGTCTTCTCATTGGACGTGAGGAACAGGATGGTAAAGATTGCCATCTCGAACTCAGGACTCACACCAACAAAGGCGCTGGCCACTGGCTTGACCAAACCATGCCAGCTGAACTGCACGTTCAAGACATGATCGTCGTCATCAGGCTGCGTGGAAGAGAAACAAACACAAATTCAACAAAGTCTGCACACAGAACAATCAATTTGTTGTGTTATTTTCGTATTTATTGATGAAAGAAGTACCACATTATTGTCCTTGGATTTGTAGCCCTTGTAATCAAGAAGATTCTGCTTCTCTTGCAAGTAAATCTGGACCCAGTTGTGAAGACCCATGATTTCTCTGCCAAATTTGGTTTCCCCAACAAACACATGCTCAAATCCACTGGAGTCCTCCCTTTTTGGAAGAACGATAGTGATGCATTTTATAATTAGAGCAGATAGGGAATAAAAGATAGACATTTTTAATGTTACGCTGGTGTATGTTGCTTACCCTCCATTTCTGTCTCTATGATAAAGGCGGAACCACATGTAGTACAACTGACTCTTAAACTGTCTCAGATCGGAGCGTGATTTCCCCTTACCGATCAGGTACCGGTGGGCACGCTAAGGGAGTAAAACACCATTCATAAAATATCATCATACGCCCTTCCACACTCTTTTCTTGGCATAATAAGCAGCTGTTAAGAACAGGGTGTGGTGGCAGGGAACAACCACAATATTTTGGTTAGCAACAAGAAAAAAAAAAGTGAACTTGTCTTTACATGTAGTACTTTAAATACTTTTCATTTTTTTTTGTTATTGCCTTGAGAAACAAGAGGAGAAGATTTTTTATTTGGTTAAGGGTAAAATTTGAGTCATACTGTACCTTCATGACTGCAGTATCTAAGATAGCATCCAGAAAGGAGTTATTTTCAGTCACCTCCTCAGTGGTCACCCTCTCTGCCACACCAGTGGACCTCTCATAGTTGTCCAAGAGCTTCATGAAACCTGTTGAGAGACGAGAAAAATCACCGACCAGTTTTGGTTGGTGAAAACAATTTAATTTCTGGTCACTTTGGTGGTTAGGTATCATATTCACATGTAAATAGAAGAAAAGTAAACCTTCTTTCACTTTATTTCTTTGTGATTTTGTGAGAATTTTAAAAGGGTTAGTTCACCCCAAAATGAAAATGTATAAACCCCCCCAGAGCCGGCGTATGGATTACTCTTATTATGGATGATCAGCTTTTTTTGGGGCTTCAAAATCTAGGGTCAAACTCACTCCCATTATAAACTGTGAAGCGCCAGGATTTTTTTTTGTAATATAACTCTGATTGTGAAGTCATAAACACCTAAGATGGCTTCATTTTTGGGTGAACTATTCTATAAAGTCTCAAAGACATCTAAATTAAAGCAGAAAGACAGAAAACGTATGATCCTCAAGGTTGAAGTGTTTACTTTTTTGTATCTTAATAATTGTGCCTAACGAAACTGGTATGTTCCCTGTCTTGTGTTGTAAATGTGAAAATGTGTATATCATGTATATTTTGCTATCCTATTCAACCTCATAAATTCAAAATATGTGAAATGATTTAAGATTATATGCATGAGGTTTTAAAATAACATTTCAGATTCACGTTTTTTAACCAATATATTAGTGGTTTCCCAGGGGAAATGTGCCCTAACCCGAACTCCACCAAAAGAAGGGACTGAATGCAACATTGAACATTCCACCAATCAACTTTAAGATTAACTACCTGCCTAAACATGCAACTCTTGGTGTGTCTCTGTTACATGTTTTAGCACAGCTGCAATGGATAAAACCTTCTTTTTTGCAAACTGACAACATGATTAAAGGTTGCTAGAATCTTTTTTCTTTAGGTGTTGGATTTTTACAAAAGAAACATACGTGCATACGTGGCAATGCCTTCCAATTTGGCCACATCGACACTGGAAAACAGTGGGGATGAGGCATGGTCAACCGCACTTGTGCTTCCCTGTGCTATGTAACCAGCTTTGCCCTAAAAGAAATGTTAGATGATTTAATGTAATACATGATTGGTCACTATACTTAATATCGTGGGACATTAAAAAATACTAACACCTGTAGTGTGATATTGTAATCAGTTCCAGGCTTCAGGCGATTCACATCCAGCTTCCAGAGCTCATTGAAAATATTCGAAAGCTCCTGGTTGACAGTTTGACTGAGAGTGTAGAGAAAAAAAGTGAATTGTCTAAAACTTGTATAAACAGTTCTCAGGTGTAGTGCATTGCATTCATGTATAAGTTACAGGTCAAATTGGAAAATATTTTACCTTGCTGCATCACTGAAATTAAACAGTGCCAACAGCACAAGGATCCAGCCACAATCATACCTGCAACACACAAACATAAGAATGAAGTGTGTGTGTGATTATATGTGTATATAGAGGATATTTTTGTAGTATATAGTATATTTCATGCCTGCTACCTATTTACATGAATAATTTAATGATGAAATATCAAATCGCAAAAGTTAAAACCAAAGAGAATATTCTACAGTAAACAAATGAACATACAAACATAAATGCAAATTCAGAGGTGCCCGAAACAAGGTATTAAAAATCACAACGTTACAATGAATGACCTTTTGTAAAACTATTCTGCTTTTTAAAATGCTCTTTAAAGACGCCGTTTATATGCAAAATATAAAAGTGTTCAACATACCCTCTGCGCATGGTTGTTGCAATGATGCGCGTGAACAGATGAACGCGAGCTTGTGTAGTTTTCCTCTTTTGTATCATGAAAATGTACACCAAAACAACAAATGGGCGGGGCTTAGGATAAGTTGTCTGTGATTGGTCAAGAAGGGTAAGACAGTTTTTATTTTGGGCTCTATGCACGGCGCTATTTCGTAGAGTCCAATGCAATACCGAGAATTTTTATTGAATTTTACACTCCATGGTTATAATAAAGAAACGTTAGTCACAAAAACAGATAAAACAGACACCCCTCGTTGTGTTTATGCTTCTTTTTAAAATTATATTAAATAAATATAACTATATATAATATTACATCTAAACGTATGTATGTTTCATTTCAAAGACTGGAGGACAGTAAATTTGGAAGACTCTGCCATAATCCCGTTTTCCTCGGTTTTCCTCCGCTTTAATCTCCACAACCGGAAATGGACGAGCATCCTTGCGTCAAATGCGGAATTTATGCGTGCAGCTCTTTTTCACATTTTCTGCGCTGGTCGAGGCGGATTTTGATTTAATAATTCTCACGGAGAATTATTTGTATATTTGTATATCAGATAATTCAGAAAACGATACGTTTCAGTGCAAAAAAAAAAACGTTATTCAATAAGACAAAGGAAACTCACAGGGAAAAGTCAACATTGTTGACATGATGTAAAGGACTGATTCATTTCATCAGTTCATTTCCAAAAACTGAAAGCAAAAACAGGATGTTTGAAGCAAGTTATCAATTTTGATTTATGATTAAAGGCAAAGAACACGGACCCATCATAAAATGCTAGCAAGCGACTGTCTACACACACTGGCCAACAGAAGGCGCTGTTTATAAACGTATACATTTCCTTACTCAAAATAGCTTAAAAATGTAATAATTACTGTATTTGCTATTAAAACAATAAGAATGGCAGCTAAACTATTGAAAAGGGCTATGTAATTTAAAATTACAACACAAAAAAAGCCTCATTTGTATTTTAGAAAAAAAAAAAACTCAATGAGAACTATAGTATTTAAATGAAGAGAGTTAGCTTGTAAATGTATGCAAGAATGTGCATTTAAAGTGCATCATACATACTCCATTTTAAGAAATTCTGCTCTGCCAAGTCATATGCCATTGGTTATAGAATTTACTAATTGACACTCAAATATAACAAACAAAGCCTGCATGCTTTCAGTGTTTTATTCACCTTTGAAATCGACCAAAAGTCAATGAAGTACAAACATGTAACTTTGAAATTGTTATGAGTGGCAGTATATTTTAAATATATTTGTCAGCTGCTTACAATTTTATGCACATGCCAGTATTGCATTAAAAATTCATTTATGCTACATGATAGCATTTCCATAAACGAGAACATTATTGCTATCCTTTAAGTACTGCAGCAGTGTAAAAAATAATTCACAATGAACTTTCATTAAAGTAACAAATATTTGATCCAAATGAGACTTAAATAACATGCAAACAGGATGTAAAATATATTGTACAGAGCTTTGCATGCAAATGTATGAAACATATGCAGTACTGATGCATGAACTGGCTTTATAAATTGTACAGGTCCAAAAAATAATGATAATAAACTCCCAACATTTATGTTTAAGACTGGACCTAGAACTTTCATTTGAAATATTGATGATACATGCTAGTTTAATTATTGGCAATGAATGTACAACTTCAATCTATCAACAATTTAATAAAATATCTCTTTGATTTTGACTGAAAGTGTCATTGTGCTCTTCTGCCACCATAACTGGCACAAATGTGGTGTCACAGATTTTATTTCAGACCAGCAAACTACAGTAGGACTTCTTTTCATATCATATCGATCCACAAAAACAAAAATGACCACTAACAATCCGATTAAAAAAAACCAGGGCAGACATTCTTCCATCTACCTTCGGGAGACATATTATTTCAACAAAATGTTCTTGAAAGGCAATTGAAATACTTTAAAACGGTGTTTTGATGAGTTGACGTGGCTGTGATTGATATATTTGGCATTCAGATGGAGGTGCGTGTGTGTTGGGTTGGCAGAGGAATTGGCACAGTCACTTCCGATTAAAGCAGCAGCACTAGGGGTGAGACGGTCCCTGCAGTGCCCTCACACGTTGGAGTCATCGTCCTTTAAACTGACATTGGGAAATGGCGTGGAGATCTCCTTAAAGAATTCATCCTCCTTCAGCATACTCTGAATACAAAACACATGACACACAGTTTAGGCTCAACAACTCAAACACACATACACATACATCTACATATACATATAAAGCAGCAAGTGAGATCAGATGTGCAGCTGTTTGTTACCGTTAAGTTGTTGATGCCCTCAGAGAAAGCGCCGATCTGCCTTACTGTCCCCTCAGAGTCATCCATCTGGATCAAAAACAATGCAAAGAAGAACAAAGCCATAACGATGTTAGTGATTAATTGTCATTAATTATTCGATTAGGGTTCTTGACTATCGATTTATCAACTCACCATACAATACCGGTCAAAAGTTTGGAATAATTAAGAAGTCACTTATGCTCGCCAAGGCTGCATTTATTTGGTTTAAAAAATACAGTAAAACAGTAATATTGTGAAATATTGTAATTTGAAATAACTTTTCTATTGCAATATATTGAAATAAAATTTATTCCTGTGATAGCAAAGCTGAATTTTCAGTTTTCAGTGTCACATGATCCTTCAGAAACCATTCGAATATGCTCAATGATTACTATTGATTCTCAATTATTAATAATGTTTTTATTATTATCAGTGTTGCATATCTATATTTTTGCTGCTTAATACTTTTGTGAAAAACGTGATGCATTTTTTTCAGGATTCTTTAATGAATAATTCAAAACAACAGCATCCATTTGAAATAGAAATCTAGTTTAACACTGATAATAAGAAATTTTTCTTAAGCAGCAAATCAGCATCTTTGAATGATTTCTGAAGGATCATGTGACACTAAAGAGTAATGGTGTTGAAAATTCAGCTTTGCATTACAGGAATACATGTAATTGTAATTTAATTGTAATAATATTTAAAATATTACTGTTTTGATCAAATAAATGTAGCCTTGGTGAACATACGAGGCTTCCTTCAAAGATAATGAAAGAATCATTTTATTATTTATATATTTATATTAAACTTACACATTAACCAGTTAGTCTCCCATGTGTTTTCAGTATTTCATGTTGACAATGAGAAAT
>NC_142778.1:27062922-27112922 GCF_988280905.1 Pimephales promelas
ACTTTAAAATCAAGCTTGAATGAAACTAGAAATAAACTATGTGGTGACTTTTACAATATATTAGACATCACAATCATTTTCAAAATCAATAAAATACTTGTCGAAGGGACCTAACGTATTATGCTTTTTTGTGTAATGTTGATGTTTGAGCATGAAAAGGGTCTGCAAAGTTACAAAGTAAAAAGTCCACTCCAAAGACTTATTCTCTATATCAGCAAGAACTGTTTCTGAACTCCTTCTTCTGGGAAGTACACGTCGCAATAAACATCAAACATGAAAAACTAGTAGACCCCAAAAGCACAATCAAGACTTTATAAAAGGACATAATATGACCTATTTAATAGCAGAAGCAGTGATTATGTTTGATATGGTACAAAATGGTCAGAGAGCCAATAGATTATTATGTTTGGAGAAAAAAGAAAAACATTGCGTTGAAGGATTTTTCCTTGAAGGGAAAGAAAGAAATAAAAACACACCCAAGTTCTGCTTTGTCTTTCTCCAGAGAGGCCATACAGCAGGTCTAGCCAATAAATGAGTGTACGTATGTTTGGGTCATGAACTTTTTAGTCTAAAAGTCAAAAGTCTGTATGTCCAAACGTTTGTCTGCTACTGTACATACAAACAGAACAGTTTTTCCAAAGTTATTTGTGCTTTTTTGATCACAGTGAAACTTTAGAAGGCCAAGGACATATTTATCTAGAAGAAAGATAGTCTCACCTAAATTAGGGGCACTAGCAGTCCTCTTCCCTCCCTTGATCTTGAAGAATCCCCGTCCAAAGGAAGATCTCATCTTCCTGGTGCCGAAGCTGTCATCCTCAGCAGTAGAAGAAGAGCATGAGGATTTGGGTGGTAGAGTTGTAATCTTGTTGAACTCATTAAAAGCTTTGCTCTAAAAGATCAAGAAGAAAATATTTCAGAAACCTCAAATAACTTCATGTATGTAATATAAAAAAAAAAAGGATTCTGTTAATATTATAATACAATTTAAGAATAGAATATAATAACCTCTGCTGGTCTCTGATCTACTGCTAATGGACATTATAAGGGTGATGAACTGAGAAATCAAATTTTCCTTGAGCTTTCGACAAGAGGTCATCTTATTATAAGAATATCCTGTAAGTTTCAGAACTTAAAACGTCCTTGATAGTCCAATAAAAGCTTTTGTTGACACCAGGCTCAGTAATCGACTCGTTTTTCAAAGTGGGGAACTATGACGTCAAAGAGGATAAAACACCACCCCCGCAGAAGAACATCAACGCCTACTTCAACGCGGCCGGTTTAGCCCCGCCCACCGATTTGTGTATTACACGCATAGCTAAATAACATAAGCCTACCTCGTGATGACAAACCGGATCGAGCTACTGAGCAATACAAAATATTGAGCATTGCCTGGTTGTGGAAGAAGACAGTCGCTCCATATGCTTCCTCTGGATTCCAATAGGTATGGTTAAACTTTATTTTTAATGATGTTCCAGCTGATGAGGTAAAACCGTCTGTTCGCTTCATTTCACTGAGGATTGTTTCGTAAACAAGACTGGATTTGCGACCGATTAAGAGTTAAGAACGGTGCTGTGCCGTCTATATTGGATCTGACAGGAATGGTGCAACACACTGACTCTGGATCGAACATGTATGGTCGAATCATTTCGGTCGCCATTTTACAACATTGGACGTTTTCTCTTTTTTTGTGAACAATTTTTTATTTTTATTTTGTATTTGCTTTCATATTAACAAACATATACATATTCACCACCAACATACATATACACCAGAAACACAACATAAATACCTTCATTCTCTCACTCACACATCTCGACCTACCCACACACAACAACACTCCTACACACACAAGAATATGCATAAAATTGAACAATTTTTAACCTTATCTAATCCCCCTCTACCCTCCCTACTGAGTGATCTACCGGACGTTTTCAAAACACAGACGAGTGAGTTGAAACTCATTATAATATGCAAAACTGTTATCCACTCAAAGCAGTGGGCATTTACTTCCAAGTCTTCAGTGCGAGACGCCCACAAAAACTGAGCGTTTTTGAACTAGGCCCAAAACTAGGGTAGAAAATAGCCTATTACTTATTCATTTTGATGTTTTTGAATGCAAAAACCAAGCGAATGTCATAAGTTGACCTCAGACAACAAAATAATAAAATTTAAAAAGCCAGTTCATGATCCCTTTAAAAATGGCAAAATAGAAATTGCTCACAATTACACTGCAAGTATTCAATATATTGCATATCCCGTTTTTTAATATAATTTGCTTTCTCAAGTTAAGTCTGAAACTCACCTTTTCACTTGCTTTTCCATCGAGGTTGTCCTGGCTTGCTGATTTTGTGTCCTCTGATGTTCTAAAAACATGAAAAGACATTGTCACCATCACTATTTCCAACATACAGATGTTCATAAGTGGCATCTTCTAGGTATCAAACCACCATTGTTAAGGTGTCAGACACACTTTGTTTCACAATAATCGTGGCTTTTCAGGTTACCCCAAATCTGGCATTTCAAAATGTGCCATTGTTGTAGCCGAACTCCCCCAGACATGCATACTCACTCGGGACTCTCATGTGTCTCCTGTGATTGTGTTGGCTCCTGACACTCTTTATCACTACAAAAGGACAAACACACAAGCATTGGGATGCAGAGGTGGTGGCAAAGCATGATGGGTAAGCACAGAGGTGTATAGACAGACATACAGTGATGTGCTAAAAGTGAGAAAGTGACATTAATAAACACCATAGAATGATGAGATAGCATGAAGAAGGTGACAGTCATCAACTCTGATATAGATAATAGACAAAAGGCATTTCAAAGGACGGAAGGAGGATGCTATCAGAAAGGAAAAGCTTCGGAGGTGCAACATGGAGAATGGGATGCTTAGCTAGTATGCTGTAACAGATGGGATACTTTGGGATGTAAACCTGAAAGAACGAATGTTTGCTTGTCCAGAGTTTGTCAGATGATGAGCCTTCATGAAAACACAACCTCAGCAGATACAATGTGTGTTTTAATGTACTGATCTGAGATTGTACCTTGATGACTGCATGTGTTCCAGTACTGAATCGCTGTCTGCTTTGTCTGGGGATGATACTGCGAACGATGGCACTTGGAATGTACTGACAAATGTAGCCGCCTACATATGAAGAGAATATGCAAAGGAAAATTACAACAGTGAATTCTCTATAACAGCATTTTTTTCTAAATGCAGACCCATGGAGGTCCACCTCAAACAACCTTTCAAGCATAACAATACAATATGGTATATAATATAATTAAATTAGATCATTTTGATTAAGCCTTTTTATTAAGGACTTTTCTGTTTTGCATTTTGACTATTTTTATGACGAAAATACATTTTATCCTATTACATATTCTGATTCTGAGTCTCCGTAGTGTTTGTCATTACTGTAATGCAGTAAAAACATCACTAATATTTTTACATCAGAACTACACCTTTCATAATATATAAATAATTTACTATTTAAATAATGGTTATTGTTCATTGTAAAAGTATTCCAGTAAAATATAAGTAAAAATAATTTTCATTTATTGAAAAAAGCTGAAATACAATAAAATATAAATAGAAGATAAAAAAAATATGAAAGTTTGAACTGACTTAGCAACTAACTAAAATAAAAAAAAACCTCAAGATATAAAAATAAAAGTTAATTCAATATTAATAAATACTACAAAAGTATATAGACAGCACTAAAATAACACTGATTACAGGACTGTCAAATTTCATTAACATCAGTTTTGGGAGTCTTTGGTTCAAAAAGTCTGAGAAATCCTACTGCATACATCTCAACGATCCATCAATTCTGAACAGTAATATTTGAAGACATAGGACACTCAGATCGTCAGTGACAGTATGAGCCACAGGTTACCATTGAACATGTATTACAAGTGTTCAGTTGTGCTTTTATCCTAAAAAAAAACACCATTAACACAACTTTGCTGAACTGTCAATCAGCCTGTTTTGCTCTAAATTAAGTACATTAAAGGTTGCAGGAACTTGCAATGCAGTGATTTCATATTAGGCATTGAAAGAAAAAAAAATATTATATGCAGATTAACCACCAAAAGTCAATTGTATAACGTCAAGG
Source organism: Pimephales promelas (assembly GCF_988280905.1). NCBI lineage: Eukaryota > Metazoa > Chordata > Actinopteri > Cypriniformes > Leuciscidae > Pimephales > Pimephales promelas. Next base: position 27,067,044 of record NC_142778.1, read on the forward strand.
GAAATAATATATGAATTTTGTTTGTCTGAACTCTGAAGAAAAAAAACTGTACCTCATTTTGACCCCTCACAGCAACTTCCTCTGTGTAAGCGAGCACAGACTTCTCTGTGTCCATGGAAACAGAGAGGCCGGTGGACATGGAGAGGGAGCTGTCGCTATTGCTCTCATCACTGTCTCCGTCTTTGACCTTATCTGATGAAAAAGACAGGAGAAGAGGGAGATCAGATTATTAGCCAGGGAACACGCCACTCAGCAACATAAGAGCAAATACAGTCTGTCACTTAACAACAGCATATTATGAGATTTAACTAATTGGGTGAATTTCTAGAAAACATATCAAGGTCACATTCATAATACAGAATTATATAATAAAGTGCTATGTAATATATAGTATAGCATAGTATAGTATATTACAATATAATAATATAATAAATATACTTATACTATGTTATAATTTATATAATGTAAAGAAAAAGAAAACATGTCAAGGTCACAATCATAATACAGTATTAAATAATAAAGTATAATATAATGTTGAATTTTGTCATATTATGATTTTTTTATGAACTTCAACTTAAAAAAAAACAGACAATTTTTAAATGTTTCTTTGTCAACTGACTATAATAAATTTATACTAAATTACTCGCACTAAAACTAATAAAAATGAAAGCTAAATATACATGTTTAAAAACAAAACCTACTAAAATAACAGAAGTACACAACAAAATTCCTAAATTTAAACTAAATTTAAAAAAAAAATCAATATATAAAAATAAAAGCTAATTCAAAGCATTAATAAATAGATTATAAATAATACTAAAATAACAAAAAGTGATAAATGCACTTCATTCACATCCCTTTGGAATTGTTTTTATTAAAAGTTAGTGAAATAAATCACCTTTTCTCCCCTGAGCTGACATGACCATCTCTTGCACTTTCTTGTAACGCATGAGTGACTGTCGTAACTCTTCAATCTTGCGATCCTACACAAAGCATCATTATCAGCATTAAATGTTAAGATTTTCAAAAGCAGTGGGAAACTTCTGACCCAAAACTACCTTCTCCTCATTTGCCGCCATCAGCGACTCCATTGCTTTCTTCATCCTCTGTACTTCCATATCTGCAAAGCACAGGCTTAGTAAAATAAAGGCCATTTCATAACACTAAAGGGCAAAGAAACATTAGGCCTCAGGCCTGACATTTAGCATCACATAAACTGTAGACAGACACACTGAGCTGAAATACAACAGTGACCTTCTGTGATGAATATGAGAAATGTACATAACAGAAGCGAGGAGGAGCTTGTTGGGATTAAACATGAGAGTATACAGCCACAAATAAGGGTGGACGTCCAGCCTGTGAGGTCATGAGGAGTGTGAACAAGGGTTACGGTCAACTGCTGATAATGGAGGGAAGAGAGGAAGTGAGGTGAAGAAACTAGCTTTGGGGAACAGGAGGTGTTACAGTAGGAGGGTAACAGGCAAGAAACAAACAGACAATCATGTAAATGTGACATGCCAGATGCCGACCACAATCTGACTCTTGTCAGGGCTACAACATAAGAAAGGATGGTTATTTATTACTCGTTTCCTGGATCTAAAACGTAACTTTTTGCCACACCTACCAATGACCGGAGACTTAAGAAAATTAACCGGGCGGACATAAATATTTTGACCTATTTTTGGCAGTAATGACACCAAAATTTTAGATATCAGTGAAAATTCACAATTTTCAGGTACAGAATTGTAATCAAAACGTAAAATAAAACTACATAGTCTTCACCGTATAAATTAAACTATAAATGAGATTAATGCTTACTAAAGTTAAAAAAGCCAGTTGTCTTTTTGTTGTATACGCACCAACTCAATTTGGTGCTTGGCGAGTGTTAATTTCAGGACCTTTCCTATACCTAATAACTGCTATTTTTAAATCCATTAGCTTCCTGTAAGTCTGTAATTTGCACTGCTTTGTGTCATAGAAAAGCAAGCTTCATGAATACCATGCCCAAACATGCAGGCACAGGAAGTAGAGGACTAAGAGGACACAAATAGTACAAAGATTAAAAAAAAATGAAAAAGGGTGTATGTGTAAAAGGTAGACATGGAGTCCCCTTACGTTTCTCTTTGAGCCTCTTTTTTAATGTTTCCTCAGTATGGAAAACTGTTTAAGACAGAGTAATGATATGAAATGTATTCTGTTATTGGACCAATAAAGTGCTATGCAATGCATAACAAGTTACATAGAAAAATACATTTAAAAAAAAACTGTCAAGCAACATAAAAAGTTAAAATTCTAAACAAAGACCAAAAAACCCTAAATAAAAAATTAATAAATATCAAAACTAAATAAGAGTAAAGAAAGTAAAACAAATTAATGAATGTAATAACAACTGATTAAGTTGATCTTCTCCAGTTTTTGTTTTAAATGATTCATTACAGCATCACAGATCTAGCATGATGATAAGACAAAACTGAAGGGCATGCTGGGACAGGCAACGCTGTGATTATGTTACATGACCCACCTCTCTCTGTGTCTAGGCCTGCAGGCGTTGGGGATCTGGACCCCGTCTCATCCTGAAGCCTCCTCAGATCACCATCTCTCCCATCAAGCTGCCTTCTCAACGTAACCAGCTCCTCCTGAACATTAAAACACACAGACCTCACAACGCTGAACCCAAAGCCTGGACCACCAACAAAGTTAACAGGTTAAAAGTCTCCTAACACCAAACCATGCAGTTACTAACTACTATAAGAGAGTTCAGTACACGGCACATGCAAAATAAAAGTTCTGTTTGATGTAAAAAAAAAAAATGGATCCGAGGCAGATATAATAATATTTGTAATATAAACAAATATTATTATCATTATTAATATTAATACTAATATTTATAATAATAATAATATGTATTATTATAAATGATAATCATATTTTTTTCAGAATATATGGCATATTACTGATATAAAACCAGACAAAATTTCTGAAATTAAAACACTTTATACAAAATGGACTCTTAATTGGCCATTAAATGTGTTAATTGGCCAAGCATGCAAGGTTATTGGATTTTCTCGTGTCAGAAAATAGCAAAGTGTTGACTCAAATCAGTCTGCAACTAATCAGGATCACATTCAAGAACTTCATTCAAGAGTTCAAAGCATTGCCAAGGTGGGAGAGACATTAATACAAACACAAACACACACACACACACACACACACACACACACACACAAAACTAAAATAAAATAGAGTAGCACATTTTATGCAAACCTCACACTGAGCTTTTTGAAGCATGTGGCTTAACAGTATGCTACACTAGGAAGCAGCGACAGAAATAGCTTCTCCTGTATTATAAAGCAGTCTGAAATTTAGCCCTCTCAGCTTAAACATCACGTAGAGCCTCACACTAAAGCATACTTGTGGTTAATTAAACATGCTGAGATCTTATACTGGTGCCACTGCTTGGAGAAGAGGGCAGATTTAAAGAGCAGTTTTCAAATCATGATGAGAAGTTTGTCTGTACTCTTTAAATGGTGTATAATGGAGGGCTATGGAGCTACTATAGAGCTCTCAAGACGATTAAAAGTTTAATTCTGTAATGATATGAGAGAATACACTCAACTCAACTGTGGCCCTGGAATGTATTTGGACTCTAAAAAAAATTGAATGTCATTGTATTGTTGATAAAAAATTAAGAATGGCCACTGTATATGAGTAAAAACTTAAACTGAAGGCTTCAATAAAAGTGCCCGAAAGCAAAGTTACAGTGCAACAATAACTAAATGAAAGGTCTTTGGGTCACAACCACAAGCACAAGCAGTAACCACCACCCTGAGGTATGCCGACCTTAAGTTCCTGGATTTTTTGTTCCTTCCTCTGTTTCTCATACTGCATCTGGCCCATTTTGAGTTTCAGGCTAGAGAGTTTAGCCATTAGCGACTAGTGGCAGAGAGGTTAGCCAAGGAGGAAAAGGAAAATAGACACTTAAAGATAACAAGAATAGTGACAGGTTATGCAAGAGAGACAAGAGCAGTAGAGAAAACCCTAAGCAAGCTTAAAAATGAAAACATCAAGTACTGATTTAACTAGTGATGAAACTCACCTTAGTGGATTTCAATTTCTTTTCATACTGTAACCGTTCACTTTCCATCTCAGAAATGCGATATCTCAGCTCATTAATCTCCAAAATCAAACCCTAAAAAGAAAGTATTTCAATCTTCATTATTAATAGTGTGAAATTAACTATTAAATGAATAAATAATAGGTTTAAATTAAACTCTATTGACTACATATATATGCTGTTGATTACCATCAAAATAAAATAACTATTTACAAAATTTCAATAATGAGGGAATCTAATGCATGGAACCTAAAAATAATAATATTAATAACGGCAGATTTATCAAAGCCATATTCACATTCATGAAGCTTCAAAGATGAGCCTTCTCTCATGTTTGAAATGGTTTGTTAAGCAAACAGACTACGCATTCAATCGTTAGAAATGCTTTACGAGCAAAAAACAAGAATCTAGCGACTAGCTTCCATTCAACACTCAGGCCTTTTCAAGCTCTTTGTCAGGATGTCTAGCATTCAGCCATGGATTTATGATTCAATAAACAACAGAACAGCCTCCAGTTGTAAACATTCAGTGAATGCTCCAGAAAAAGAAAAGAAAAAACAAAACAAAAAAAATACATTCACCTTAAGCAGTGAACCGGAATAAATTTAATATATTTAATGTAATTCAATTCTTAACAGAATAAAAAAAGGAGTCTTGCAGTAATTATGTGGCAGTAAAATAACAGGAAAAGGCAGAAATAATTGATATCTTTGAAAAATGTGTTTATCCTAGACCAAACACACTTGCCAATTTAGTGCGCATCTGTTCAAGAATATTATAGGGATCACAAAAAATTGGGACTGAAGGGGAAAGCATGTCAACAAGGAGACAAAACTAGGCTTAAACACACACAGGTGTAGAGACCATTTTCTCCATTGTTGTATGTTGTCCGACTGAAACATTCTTGTGAATTTTGATAACAGCCCTTCTTAAAGTCCATCAAGGAGCTTGACTTTTAATAAAACAAAAGCTATGGTCGAGTTTCCAACTTATTTTTCCCATTTTGACATGAAGTCTATTTGTGAATGACAAAGCAGCTAGCTATAGTTTGTTGGGGTTGCCGTTTAGGGGCAGGTTTATCTGAAACCACCAGTGTGGAAAACCATTCCAATGGATCCCAACACCCCTCTTCTCTTGCTGAGGAGCATTCCAACTCCCATTCGTCCTTCATGGTAATGACTACTTTCTAGATAGAAAAGTGGCAACCCAAAACAATTTTGGAGAGGAAATGGTCTCTGGTAAAGGGTGTTTTTGCATTTGCCATTTTGCCCAGACAGCAAACAAAACAGAGAACAGTTAAAAGCCCAACATTTCAGTGTACTGGAACAGACCTCTGTCCCGGAACATGACGTGATTGGTAGATGCCTGAGCACTAACAGAGTGCATTGTTGAATGCAAGTCTTTCTGCTACAGGCTTGTACAGAAACAAAAGGTTGGCTATACTGCTAAATCACGATTCTAAACAAACATTCATGTCATCTTTCCAGCAAACTGAAATATGTTAAAGCGGTCAAAACAAAAGGGCTCTGTGCACCAACGGCGGAATGACAAATTAACCAATGACTAAAATTACAATTAAAGCACAGCCACTGACATTTTCAAACAAAGACATCATTACACAATTATTTCTCTCATGCATGCATGCATGTCTCTTACCTCACTATCTCCGAATCGATCATCAAAATCAAGTCTTTGTTTCTCCATGGCAGTTAACTTCAGTTTCAAGTTGGAAACCTCAGCCATCAGCTCCAGCTTCTGAGTCTCAAGGGCCGATCGGCATAAGAGTTCCTAGGAACAAGAGTATAACATACTAATTGAGTCGTAGAAAATTATTTTTTGGGGCTTTTTGCTTGTAACTGAACTGAAGTAAATGAAAACTATATGCTGAAAATAAGCTTTACCATAGGGCTGGGCGATATGGCCAAACAAATATCATAATAAACTTTTTCATATCAGTCGATAGCGATAATTATCACGATAAATGTTGCATCTTTATTTTTAAGGCGTTTAGTTTAATTTAAAGGCAGATTTTTGCTCCTAAATAGAAACCAGAAACTTAATTGTAACTTTAAACTACTCTTTATTGTCATAACATGACAAACATTTCACGTGTTGTCAATTTTTCTTAACAAACTAAATATCTGTTTGTTTTTGACAGTAGCTTGAGTTAACAGTAGTAGTAGCATGACATACGATGTGAATATATGAAGAGTTCAGATGCAAAAGCCTCTAAATGCCATTTGAAATTTTCTTCTTTAATGATGATTTTTATCAAACTTGTATATTTAAGTTCAGTAATATCACTTAAATAACAATTAATAGGTAATTATCATTGCCATTTAAGTGAAATCACTGAACTTAAATATACAAGCTTGATAAAAATCATCATTAAAGAAGAAAATTTCAAATGGCATTTAGAGGCTTTTGCATCTGAACTCTTCATATGTTCATTAACAAAAACAGTAACATCTGTAAAAATGGTAACAACCCTATTTTTAGATGGTAAAATTTCAATATTCTGACTGTTTGTGTTTTATTAAAATTAACCATTGGTCTTCCAAAGTAGCATACATTTAGATCATGATAACCACAGGTAAAACAATGCTTATTGAGAGCCTAAATACATTCAGTAGTAAATGCACAAATGCTATAGTTTAATCACAAAAACTAATATAATTTTATTCTATTCTTCATTTGATACATGTCTACATTTACATTAATAATGTAATAAAACTTGATATGAATACTCCACATTTCTGCCACAATACCATGGTGCAATCCATGGTAAATGATGGTGATTTGTAGATTAAAAAGCCTTCTGACTGCATCGTTGTGCAGTGTTTCTCCTGTTTTTCAGCGCTGTTCAATCTTACATGTACATTTATTCATTTAGTTGACGCTTTTATCCATTGCTATATATATCAGAGGTCGCACGCCTGTGGAGCAACTAGTGGTTAAACGTCTTCCTCAGAGACACATTGGTGTCTCACAGTAGATTTGAACCCGGGTTTCTCACGCCAAAGGCATGTCTCGACATCACCACCCCATTCTTGCTTTAAACTAGTTTAAATCAGAGACATTTGTGTTCTTCGCTGAATTCAAGCACTTCTCCCTGGATCTCACAGTACTCTTCAGTGGCCACGTAACCAAGACCGATCAGCAAGTAAACACATATGCTATAGTAAGCTCGCGCTGCACTGCCATTAGAACTTTGAGCTGAGCGGATAAATTCTTCATGTATCGTTTTATCGAGGACATTTATATTGCGATAATTATTGTTATGGTTTTAGCGTCCAGCCCTACTTCACTATGCAAAATGCACATGCAACAAACCACCAGACCATGTCATCAATAAACAAGGAATATCTTTAAACCTACCTGTTGTAACATTTCTTCGGTGGCATTTAGTTTCTCACGGTGTTCATCGAGGCACAGGTCTAGGTCCCTTATTTTTTCTCCCTGTGCCTCCACTTGATCAGTCAAAACACTCACCTTCAAAAAATGACCAGCATTTAACTTAGGCATTATCTGTCTACTTATTTCCATAATCATTTAATCAATAAGAGCATATTTGATTAAGAAATTAATAATTGTATTCAAGGATGCATTAAATTTATCAAAAGTGACAGTAGACATGTATATATACGTCTATTTCAAATAAATGCTTTTGAACTTTCTAATCATCAAAGAATCCTGAAAAAAATGGTTTCCTCAAAATAAATATTAACAAATAATAATAATAATTAAGAAATGCTTTTTGGGCACAAAATCACCATTTTAGAATTAGAAGATTGGAGTAATGGCCGCTGAAAAAACAGCTTTGCCTTTCACAGCAATAAATGACATTTAAAAATATATTAAAATTCAAAACACTTATTTAAAACTGTAATAATACTTTACAATATGAATGTATTTTTGATCAAATAAATGCAGTCTTGGTGAGCCTTTCAAAGACGTTTTTAAAAATCTTAATCAACCCCAAACTTTTAAATGTGCCGTATGCCAATATAAAGTTACCTGAAGCACAAGGGATTCTTTATCACTTTCAAGACGATTAAGTCTGTCCTGGTAAACATCACCGGTGATTGAAATGTGTCCATTTGACTGTCAGAAAAAAAAAAAACAGAAAAAGATTATATTATAAAAGACTTTTGGAATCAAACACGAGATGTCTTGAAACAATCAGAGTTAACTTTAAGTTGCTTTTCAAAATCAGTGATACTAAGAAAAACAGGGTCACTTGATATTCAAGGTTTTCATGCACCATTTATTGTGCCAAGAAAATGTTAACATTGGGTGAACGAACATAATACTCCATGTAAACTGACTAAATATGGTATTATTTGTTGACTTTCACTTGGCAGTGGTTCAATCTGCCTCAAGACACACAACAATAATGCTTATTTGAATTGCCATAACTAATACCTTAAGGCAATGACAAAACTTAACAGCAGAGTCCCCCAATTATGAATAGAACTACTGCACATGATACTATAATAGCTCAATTAATAAGTTCCAATACTACAATTACATCCAAATGAACATAGTCAGGCAAGACCTAGCAATACCAGCATGAAACAGAAAATACTTCCAATAGGCACAAACCAACACATAGCGTATTTCACTATCATTGAAAAAAGTCTACAGGCTTTTTGACTACTATAAATATAGGAAGTATAAATAACCATGTGCTTCCCTACAACATGGCAACACGTAGTATGTTAGCTCATGTTCGCACAGTAGACACGGTGAATTCCAGAGTTCTGGAATGTGGCGTACGCACCAGGTGACCGTGCAGCCACTCCAACAGACTGTCTGCGGTAGAGTCTGGGATCTGACAACGCAAGCCCTCTCTCTCTTCAGTGTCCATGAGCTCCAGAACACCCCTCAGGTCCTCCAGTAAGTTCAGGGCTCGCAAGCTGCCCATGAAGGGCGATGTTGGGGACTGACAATCAAAGATGCCATTGGAGTAGTCCAGAGCCTTGGAGCCTGAATGCCAACAACAAAGTATAACCAATAACCTTAGGAGAGGCAGGCAATACATTTAGCACAATGAGAAGTCACTATAGAAGACACAATTATCAAGTACTGTGCGGTAAAACATAGCATGACCTTATATAATAAAACATGCTGCGGGTGAATAACCATTCAGGTCTTGAAATCAGAACCAGGTCAGAGTAAGTGCTTTAATTGCTGAAACCTCAGGAAATCATGTGATTAGCCAGGAGACTCCAACTTTAAATGTCATCCTTATAATATACCAGTGATGAATTACTTCATATGCCATGCCAAATCATTTGGTCAGCCCACTAATATCAGTATAATCTTACCCTGTAAAGGTTTCATGAAATGAGTCTGAGATTTTCTTTGTACCACTGCAGAATATTTCCATTCCGGAAAGAATGAAGATATTCACCAATGTGAAGTGAATTATTTTGTCAGATTTAAATGTGGAGGGACGGTTGCATTTCAAATTTTGCATAATACAAATATTAAAAAGCTTTACCTGCTATGATACCATCCATTTGCTCCAAGGCGGCTGCCAACATGTCACTGGCATCAGACATCATCTTGTTCAACACTGTTAATCCTGCAAATAGCAAAACAAATTTTAAAGTTGACACTCGACAGCATAAAATGCATTTAAGTCATCTCTAAATGCATTAATAGAAACCTTATGATGGCTTAGGCACTGAATAAGAAAAGAAAGCGATGTGATGCTGCTGGTTTGAGATATGAGTTATGTTTTTAAACTCTCAGGAAAGTATTACACAGACACAAATTCCAGTTGTTGGTGAATTTAACCGAATCTAGAGAATAACATTCTGTATACAGAGGTCGAATATACAGATAAATGGGAACTAGTGTTGTTTTAGTATTTTTTTATATTGTAATAGTAATTCATATTTAAAAAAAAAATAATAGTATTAGTAATTTTAGTATAAGTTTTAGCCTCGTTATTTAGGGCTTTTGTCATTTTTATCTTGTCTTTTATTTCTATTTAGCTTTAATTTTGGTTTTAGTGATTATAATACTATCTATGTTTATTGTGTTTATTTTTTTAAACAGTTCTATTTAGCTTTTATTTTATTTTTAGATTAGTTTGTTTTAGTCATTTAGTACTTCAGCTTTGATTTGCAATAGCTTTAACACTGTTATGAGCACAGAAACTATTTTGCATGAGGTTTTAATGGTTTCAATGTCAAATAACACGTGTGCTAATCGAAATTTTTCTCAACCTTCCCAATGATGTTTGTATCTAAATGCGTATTTATCTGAAACGGGTCTCCCTATGGTGGTTCCAGAGAGAAAAACACATCCTTTGGGTGAAAGGTTGGCTGGTTCTCAGCTCTCTGCTGTTCCCTGGGTAACGCAGTCGAGCTCCAACCATTAGCCACAGATTTTAAGGAATAATTGAGCCATTTATTTCAATTATTGGCACAGTGCTTGTTCTGATGCAGGGGACACTGGGTACTTTGTTGGGGGACTAGCGGGGACACACTGTTAGACCTTTTTGGCTCATGGCCCGAGAATACAGCGGCGGCATTCTCTCTCAGTTAATCCTCAAAACAAGGAGGTGAAGAGAAACCCTGTCATGTTCTGATAGCCCATCCACCAGTGTTGTTAAAGCTCTCTGCTGCAATGCACAAACATAACAGGTCAAAAGTTAATATTATATACAGATCAAAAACTACGCAAAAGTGTGCTATAAAGGCCTGTTCAAACCAAGAACGATAACTATAAAGTAGGGCTGTGCAAAAATTAATTGCGATTAATCGCATCCAAAATAAAAGTCTGTGTTTACATAATATATTTCTGTGTGCTGTATAAAATTATTTTGTATATAAATACCTATGCATGTATGTATACATTTAAAAATTATTTGCGCTTAAATTCTGTATATATATAAATACATAATCTAACAAAAAATATAAATATTTTATATATGAATAACACATTTTCTTAAATATATACATGCATGTGTGTGTATTTATATATACAAAATAATTATATACAGCACACACAAATATATTATGTAAACACAGACTTTTATTTTGGATGCAATTAATCGCAATTAATTTTTGCACAGCCCTACTATAAAGACAACTAAATTTGTGAAAATAAAAGGGGGGAGGTTAGTTGCAAAACTAAAAAAAAACAGAAAAAAAGATGTATCCCGTCACTATGGTTTCAGACATTACAAGGCCACTGCAAGTTAGAAAAGGGGACTGAGGACAAAGTCAAAGTTTTCAAAGATGCTATGAAATCAAGGAGTTAACTAATGCGCCATTAAAAAAGTTTACTTGTTAAAATAATCGTCTGATCGTCAGACTAAAGTGTAAACTATTATGGAGTTTCAATCGGTTAACTTAACCGTTTATGTAAATAACAAATCAAAAACTTGTGTGGAGACTCGTGTTATGTCTAGAAAAGCTGTGCTATCCAAACATCACATGTTCACACAGCGGGATTAGGTGAAATTTTTCCAGGACGTTTCTAAACAATTCTATCTACAATATCATTATTTAGAGTTATTTTAGTGTCGTCGAGATACTTTTATAGTTTGTATTAATATTTTGAATATATAAATATTTATTTATTTATTTAAATAAATATATTTTATTTAATTAAACATATTTATTTATTTATTTATCCCTTTTCATCTTAATTTGAGTGATTTGGGGTTTTATTTTTTACTTTTTGTATTCATATTTTGAATTTGTTTTTTTTAATATTTTTAATTGTTTTATATATATATATATATATTCCCCCTTTTCAATACTTTTTATTTCATTTCAGGCAACAACTTTTTCTTATGGTTTTCGTTTTAGTTTCAGTTAATTATAATAATTCTGCTATAGAGCATACATCATTACAACCAAGATTGTTGTGAGCTAACAATGACGCAGCACAGGTTGCTTTGCATTGCAGATTTTTGTCACTGGAATTTCCTCTCATGGCAGGAACCCGGTTGCTTCCAGCCTGCAAAAAGTGATAACATGCTCTTTATGAACCTCATATTTCCCCTCAGAATCATATGAAGTCAAACTGAAATATTATAGGTTCAGATCTAACAACAAGACATTTTCTGCATGTGCAAAACACTAGTATAAAACCACAGACAAAGAACGATCTTGAAGTATGCGTTTCAACAATGCTTGGAACAAATCATGTCAATACTGACATTAAGTGGGATGAAATGAAACCTGTCCTTTGTTTTCCTGTCCCTAAATGTCAAAAGGAAGCAGTCAAATGTTTTTGGAAAATAAATATTAGTATTTTTATTTTTTCTTGAAATGGGCTCAAGATTTGAATAAAAAAGTTTTCAATATGAGCATGAGAGTGAGAATAAGGGGGAAAAAAATCTAATGGCCTTTCAAATCCATCAGTCGGGCACCTAAGGGGCATTGTGTGTATGAACTTTATCCACCCCACACACTCTGTTTGAGCCGTGTTAGCTACTATCCCTCTCTGAACCGCTCTGACTGACTGACAGAAAAACCTCTGCTGGCACATGCTGGAGAAAAACAGCAGCCTTCGGGTCATTCATCTCAACAGAAATAAAAGCATTTATGGCAGGCGAGCCGTGTAAGCCAGCAAACTTGCCTCAAGTCAAGCTAAACCAAGCATGCTAGAGAGTCATGGGAAAGACATTTTTTAATGGACCCATAAGCACATGCTCATCTGATAAATAAATATGCATGCCAAGCTTTCTAGTAAATGCTGATATAATATCTGGATCAAGAAAATTCGTACAAATTCTATACTATTTCTAGTAAATTAATTAGAAACTCTACAAACAAACAAACAAAAATCAATATTATTTAGCGATTTCGTAAAGATTACATTTAACGTTCAGTCACGTGTTATTTAATTATTGTTTTTAGAGATTAATTTTAGTGTTAGATGATCTAAATGTAAAATTAGGTGAAATTACGATGCACAATTAAATATTCAATATCAAGCCATAATAAAAATAAAATAAATCTCCAACATTGGCAGAAAATAGATATGTTAATGATAAACGTTAAATCATTGCTGCATTTGAGCCAAGCTGAGAGTTATAAAAGATGTTTGGGTCCCGTGCAAGAACTAGAGCAACACAGATGTGCACAAGGCTTCAGTCCAGCCCCTGCACGTGGGAGGAGGACAGCCCCTGGTTACAACAGGCTCCTTTTCTTAGATATATCAGAAATAGAAACAGAATGGAACATCATTTTTTTTTAAATCCACATATTTGTGGCTATATTGGGGCGTCACTAAGCAGAGTTTTATACATAAGCTGCCAATGAAACACCACCGCTGACTAGACTCACACACTCAACAAATCTAAAGGGACACCCATCTAAAACTGATATGAAAGCCAAGCCAAGGCGTTGTCGTAGAATATGATGCATCATAATTCACATAACCGCATGGAACAGAGATGGGATGTCTGTCTGTAGTCAAGGCGTTCCATATGCTATAGGTAACAGTAAAAATATCAAAAGAATCTCTGCTTAGATAAATGCACAGATGTGTCTGCAAAATGCAAATATTAAAGCCTCACACACACTCATGTGATTTAGCCCTTCAAGATGGTAACAGAATTTAGTTTCACAACAACAACAACAACAAAAAAAAGGTCGGTTGAAAGCTGTAGGCTTTCTTGGGCTGCAAATACAAGAATCAAACTACAAAGAACATCACCTGCATGCAAATGATGCACTTTGAAATATTTCAATGGAGATATTTACAGTAAACATCACACCAATTTGACAGATTTGTGACTGACATGGATTCAGAAATAGAAAATGACATTATTAGAGCATTTAGTCAACAAGGACAAGGTTTAAAGTTAGTCAATGCAGTGACAATTTATCCACATTCATAAAAATAAAGGTTCCAAAAGGGTTGTTTTTTTTTTCAGTGATGCCATAGAAGAATTATGGGTTCCCCAAAGAACCTTATAGTCAACAGTTAATATACTAAAAAAAAAAATACTAAATAATAGTTTTATAAATGTGAAATAATCTAAAGAACCCTATTCCACTATAAAGAACCTTTTGTGGAATGAAAATTGATGTTAAATTAAAAGTTCTCCATAGTACTAGAGTGCATGTCAATTTATTCCTGAAAGTCAATTTCAATAGCTACAAAAAACTCCTTTATTGAAAGGATACAGCTAAATTTCACAACAAAAAAAAACATTTGTGACAACATGCCCCTGTTGCAGAATATGTCACAATATATGGGTTAGTTATCGCAATTGAACTGGTCATTCAACATTATAGTCTGTAATAGGCTTTCTAGTAAATTCCAAACATAGAACAAACCACAAAACTGAACGTAAAAATTTTTTAAATTCTATACACTGTTTGGGTACAAATAGCTAATTGTAGAGAATGCAGTTAAAACTTTTAATTAAAATATATCATCTTTAACACAGCAGATAACTACTACGCAAGTAAAAACTACACAACACACGTTTGTTATAGACTCGACTCAAAACCATATAGGTACTGATATATATCCCCTTTATCTTTCTGACAACTTTCCCCATTCACAAAAGTTCATTTTAAAAGAGAAATATGTTTCTGTAGACTGCATAGCTAAAAAGTGACATGTTCTGTATGTTTTTTTGTTTTGTTTTTTCAGTCCAGATCACAGGTGAGGATGAAGTAAAGGAAACTCATGTAACAGCAGCTCTTGTTCTTCTGTGGCTACGTGGAATGTGTGAATCACTTCTTCACAAACACAACTGTGCCTTCTGCTCTTCAAATCATACCTTATGTTTCTTACTATTTCTTAAATAGTTTAAAATATACCTTGTGGTTTGTGTTAAGTATTGTACAATACCTCTAAACATCACTTTTGCGATCCAGTTTTCTGAATTTAACCTCATGCACATGTACATAAATGCTGTTTGTAATCAATCCCTTAGGCTATGGAAATATTACTACGTGTGAAGACATGATAATATAATAGCATAACTACGCACAAAAACTAACTTTTGAAAATTTCTGTCATGTACTTTTAACGACAAAAAAAAAGATATTTTGACACAATTACAAGCAAGTTTGCTACTCGAGCAAGTTTAGAAAAGCCAAGTAAATTCACAGAGAATACTTGTAAGTTATTTTAACAAAAAGTATGTTGAGAATGCTTACCAAATTTTGGACTGCCGTCAAAAGTATGAAAATGTGATCTTTTCCTTGCTTTTTTGTAATGTTTTTACGAGATTTGCTCTTTCCGTAGTTGATGTTCCCACCTCGCCAGCGCCATGTCGACAATGGAAGTGGGAATGTGTGGGACGTCATTGGCAGGGAACGTCCTACTACGGCGAAGGCTTGTTGCTTAATATTCATAAGCCATGTCTTCACCATTGGATGGTCACCGAGCAACCAATTAATATTCAGTATACATTTTTTTTTTAAATATATATATATTTTTCATTAGAATGCAAGTTGCAAACATACAAGCATCACAGTTCGTAAACAAATATTATACAGCGAAAAATAAATACACAGCAGAATAAAGTTAATATTAATAATAAATAAAAATAAAAATAAAATAAAATAAATAAAAATAATAATACATAGCTTACATAGACAGACTTACAAACTTCCTTATCTATAAAAATAGAGATATTTTCCTAATTTTTAATTGAACATTTTAGAGTCTATTTCAGTTGCTGACATAGCTTTCTTATTTTTAACTCCACTATACAGTTTTTCGACACAAGAAGGCTATCATATTGCGTCACCGCTACCTAATTAATATTCAAAATGAGCCTTCGCCATAGTAGCATTAGTAACGTTTACCGTAGCCTGTGTTTGCGGTGGCAATACATGTGAGGCTATATTGTGAAAATGACAACACAAATATGGTGAAACAATAAACAACAACTTTTAACCACTTTTGGAGTGTTCGTCATAAATCAACTGCTGAGGTTTAGGGCTTAGGATTTATTACACTCATATTAGCCTACACTCATTTACACTCATATTTACACGCATAAAATCTTTTTTTTTTTTTTTTGTCTCACTAATATAGCCTACTGTAATCAACATGACTGAGTGTCACAGCAAAGTAGAGAATAAAGAATATTCTGTTCAGATATCTTTATTGTCCTGGCATTTAGTCTCAGCCTACTACTTATCAGTCTTATTATCAAATCTATTGGGTCAAAACAGTATTCCTCCAAATCAAGTCAGTTTTTCACACTGACCCCAGGGAACTGAAGCTGTGATAGCAAGTCATAATAGAAAAGAAACCTTGATTGCATGAAAAAGGCCTTCTCCCGTGCGGCCTCATGGGATAGTAAAGTGTCCAGCACACTTCAGAATCTCGCCGGAAGAAGTAGGTCCACATACTTTTTGCTTAGCTTTTTATGAGTAGGCCTACTGTAAATTCAACATACTTCTTTTGTCACATACTATTTTTTTAGCTGCAAGTATAGGATTTCGGTTGCACACTAAACATATAAGAACCCATACAATTAAAAAAAAAAACATATAATAAAATGAATTTGCAAATTCACATTGAAAAAAGATAGCCTACATTGTGATTGGTTTAAAAAAATGATATGGTGTTTGTTATGCCATTATTTCATTATTGGAAATCAATTACATAAATAAACATGTAATATACATCTAATATTAGAATTAGAACTAATTTGAGTGTCATTGACTGTGTTCATTTATAGGTCTACATCAATTCAAACTAAATAGACTGAATAATGCATGAACTTCTCATTCCCAAAACAGTCCCATCACAGTCAGTGCTACATCAACATGACCTCCTTAAAGGGACAGTTCACAAGGGATTGAAACTTGTCTGTCCAGAAAAGTTATTAAAGACATTGTTAAAATAGTTCAAGTGACACAGTGGCTCAATCTTAAGCTTATCAAGTGACTAGAATATTTTTTTGCACTCAAAAAATAAAATAAATAAATAACTGTATTCAACTATTCATTTCCTTCTGTGTGGGCCTCTGACGTGAGTATAGAACAGCAGCGCCTCTGTGTTGTACGTCACACGTTGGCTCACTATTGTCCGACGCTGGTCACTTGTGAGATTCAATCGCTTAGAAGCCTATGGAGGAGTGATCCATCTCTCAGATTTAATCAAAAATATCTTAATTTGTGTTCCGAAGATGAACGAAAGTCTTACGGGGTTGGAACATGAGGGTGAGTAATAACTGACAGAATTTTCATTTTTGGGTGAACTTAATATTAAAAGTCCAACAGTTTTATACAGTGTGGCCTTTGAGAGGCCTCTCCATCTTCACTATGCTTGGATCACACTCCAACATCTCTCGGATCCATTCGTCATTCAGTGCACCTTCAATGAATTCATCTTGGCTGATTATGGCTATAGAAACGGAAAGACAAAAAAATGACATAACTTTCTGTAAACTTTTATTTGCGCTGGTACAGAAATTGTGGAGACTTCGAAATGACTTGAGGTACTTCAATGAGATAGCAATGTACCATTGTTATCTTTGTCCAGCCGTACAAATATCCTATTGGTGCACTCTTCTGCTGTGAGCGGGTTAGGTTTGGTCAGTGATGCTGCGACGCTCATCTTGTACACAGCCTGAGAACAGCATTTAATTGTGATTATATATTGCCCTCTAGTGGGCAAATCCGGAATCGAGTAAACAAACACCATTTCGAATTTGATTTGATGGTAAAATCAAATTAGAATAGCATTAGCAAGTAATGGAGTTTAACTATAATCACTTACTTGCATGATTTCAAGCATTTCTGAC
Source organism: Pimephales promelas (assembly GCF_988280905.1). Taxonomy (NCBI): domain Eukaryota; kingdom Metazoa; phylum Chordata; class Actinopteri; order Cypriniformes; family Leuciscidae; genus Pimephales; species Pimephales promelas. The sequence goes on from NC_142778.1 coordinate 27,084,914, forward strand.
CGTGTGATGGCTCCATCTTTATCTTTGTCGTAGAGTTTGAAGGACCAGCGCAGTTTCTCCACCGTTGTGCCCTCGATCAACATGCTGATAGCTGTCACATATTCTCTGAAGTCCACAACTCCATCCTGTTAGGTGGCAATCATATTCACACTTTTTAGACAAATGATGAGAAATTGTGGAGGAGGGAAAAGCATTTTTGTTAGGATTTGGAACTAATCTTGTATCAAATTCTCTTAAAATTATATAGCATAAGAGTAGCCTGCAGAACGCAATTGTAATAGCTCATAACATAACATGCTTGTTTTTTGTTTGTTTTTTTTCAACATGTGTTCGAATATTTTTTGGGTCCACTTTTCTGACAAACATAAACCATCTTATTAATTTTAAAAAATATTATGCTCTGTAAAAAAGCACAAGAGCCAGTAGCCTGTCTATGTCGTGCATGTCTCTTTGTTACACAGGTCTCCTTTTACAAGTGAGCATGCATGTTTTGTAAAGGCAGTGTGAAAGATGATTCTATTTAAAACACCAGGCTTAAAACATCAGATGTGTCAGGCCTTAAAGCTTATTTGGTTTTGAGCTGTGTAATACCCCATTGTTATCTAGTGTGCGGAATATCTGCTCTGCATACTCCGCTGACTCTTTTCCCACGGTTCCATTGCAGAAATGACGTCGGAACTCATGAAGGGTGATCAGTCCACTGGGACACTCATTCAGGAATTTCCTGCCAGACATAAGCACAAAGTGGACACATTTTATAAAATATTTAGGGTTTTTTTTGTATATGTGTATATATATATATATATATATATATATATATATATATATACACACACACACACACACACATATATATATATATATATATATATATATATATACACACACACACACACACACACACACACACACATATAGCCTATATATATATATATATATATATATATGACCTGAATGAAAGGCTCATTAATATGCAGATATTTTTCTCTCTCAGGTGAGAATCACCTAATTATACATGATGGGGTTGTGCTATGAGAATGAAAAGGCAGGATGATTTTCAGCTTATTTGAAGAAAAAACTCTTGGCAATAACATCCATTAGTCAAAAGTCTTGTGGACACATATTTAGTATGTGTTTTGTGGCCTTATTTCGGAAACTTTCAATTTTTTGTTTTTTTCAATAACCACGCATAAACAATATTCTCTCAAAAATAGAAACAAGTACATACATGTTGCTCACATATTCTGGTAGCTCTGTTTGTGCTAAATATAGTGCAATTTCACCTGTGCCATTAACATGTTTATAAGCAAAAGAAAAAAAGCACAAATGTCGGGGCAGGTCAAACATCTCAAGGACCCCAAAAACAACTTAGACCCCAGAGGGTTAAAGGTATAATCCAGTTAAAGGTATATTAATACAAAAATAAGAACATATAGTATAATACTTAAAGTGCAGAAATAATATATAAATCGTAAACGACAAGTTAAGTTCATTTAAAAGTAGGCCTATACAATTCTTGCCTAAACAAGTAACAGTATAAAACTACTAATATACGTCAAAGTGTACTTTCATTAATTAAAAAATGTGGAACAAGTATTCATTTAAATAATCAGTATATCTATAAGTTCACTTGTAGTTGCAGTACAAAAAAACTATTATATATATATTATGTAAAGTAGTAATGAATAGCACTGACACATGATAACTTTAAGACGCTGTGTTCGGTCAGCATGATTTCTAGAACAAAGCAACATTATGAACGATTAAAAAAAAGCAATGGTCTTACACACACCATGAACTGAAATGTTCCAGGAAAAAGACTGGCTACAGTAACTCGGAATTAAACAAGCAGATGACCTACTTATGCTGAGATAGAGTTTATTGGGTTTTACAGTCATGGTTGGCATTTTATGGCCTATATAATACAAATCTTCAGGATGACCCATTCTACAGCTGTGTAATTACTCTCCAATAATAAAAACCCAGAATGGGGTCGGGGTTGTCTTGTATAAAAACATCTCAGATGACATGCATGTATCCTATTTTCCCCTAAAGACCAGCTGCTGTCATAGTAGTCACCTAGTTAATAATTTGCAAACTTACCTGAACCATTCATAAAGCTCGGTGACGTAGGTACCACCTTTTCTGCAGGGTAAGGTTGCAGTCTGTCCCATCTTTATCAGTGCAACAAAATCAACAAGGGCAGAGGCGCATATATACGTAGCAAAGCCCAGCTTACTTCTCTCTTACTTAATCATTCTTACCAAGACCCTTCTGCATCTGTGAAATTAAACTAAAGTAATCTCCCTGCAGGAGGGCCACAGGCAGGTGAGTGACACACGTTAATGACCTCAAAGACACACAGTGACACTTGAAATCCACTAGCTTCTCCAGCAGCAGTTGAGGATTATGCAGAACATTATATAAAACATTATTTATTTGCAGCTACATTTTTTATTTGAAGCATCAAGTGTCAGTTGCTTGTGAGCGGACTTGTTCTGGTGACCTAATTAACAGTAAGGGCCATTTTGTTGGGCAAAACTTCATCATTTGAGTTAGTATTGTTCTCACAATATGCTCAACAGCTTAAACAAGAAGTGTGAAGGTGCAATTTGAATGTGCTTTTGTTTTTCCATCTGGAAAAAAATGGAATGAGAGGAAGCATATTTTGCTGAAATGTAATTCAAAGATATTGGAGGAAAATCATTAGTCAAGTGCTGATCCAATTTATTCCCTATATAATAAACAAACTATTATGTAAATGTGTCAATATTCATTTAAAATTAATAACATTTTAAATGATTACATTTCAATTAAGTTCAGCCCTAAATAAATAAATAAAATTTATATTTGCATCAAAATATGATATATTGAGAAAGTATAGACATTTTTTATTTCCCTAAATCAGTCTTTTCACACTTTTCTATCATAATGTACAGTGGAATTTCTGTGATCTCCAAGCTGAATTTTCAGCATCATTACTCCAGTCTTCACTGTCACATGATCCTTCATATCCAATCAATCTAAAATTCTGATTCGTACAGAAGCGTATTGCATTCACTTGAGGAATCAAAATCTACTCTGTTTTTCTGAATTAATAAGTAAATTATCTTAGAATTATGAGATAATTTTTCATGGAAAAAGTTTTTGCGTTTTTTCTTGATTAATGAATTAATTATCTCAGGAATTTGAGAATTTTTCATGGAAAAAAGTTTTTGCTGTTTTTCTGAATTAACGAGTTAATTATCTCAGAATTATGAGATAATTTTTCATGGAAAAAAGTTTTTGCTCTGTTTTTCTGAAATTGATGAGTTAATTATGAAATAATTTTTCATGGAAAAAAGTTTTTGCTGTTTTTCTGAATTAACGAGTTAATTATCTCAGAATTGTGAGATCATTTTTCATGGAAAAAAGTTTTTGCTCTTTTTTTTCTGAATTGACGAGTTAATTATCTCAGAATTGTGAGATCATTTTTCATGGAAAAAAGTTTTCAGAAAAACAAAGCAATATTTTTTTCCATTAAAATTATCTTGTAATTCTGAGATAATTCTGAGAAATTGAGATAATTAACTCGTTAATTCAGAAAAACAGTCGATTTTTTTTCAAGTGAATGCAATACGCTTCCGTAGATTTGATGCCAACATTTATCATTCTAAATGCTGAAAACGATTGTTATTTAATTTTTTTTGCAGAAACTGATACATTATTTTTCAAGATTCTCTGATGAATAGAAAGATTTAAAAAAGTTGAAATTGAATGCATCCTCCCTGAATAAAAGCATCAATTGCATCTTACAAACAGTACTGTTTAAACATACAAGCAAGTGTTTCAATTTTGCATTAGCAAGGGATTTTCAACAAATGAAAGACCAAGACAGATGTACAGGAAACTAATGTTGTTTATTTAAGAATCTTTTTTCATGTCAATCTGGAGAGACAGATTCTCTGCTACTAACCAGACTTGTTGACAGCAGCAGCGATGGCATCTTGATAAACAGAGGAGAAGGAAATAAGCAAAAGACAAAAAGGAGCCTCCCTGGACGAGTCCCCCCGTTTCCACAACAGCCTTTTTCAAAGGCTCAGTCAGAGCGACGATGAGGCGCACACATGCAGATCTGGTGGCTTGACCCAACGGCTGCTCCTCGACTGAGATATTCACGGAAATGATGAACAGTCTTCAAAGTATCCAAACCCATTTCATCACACACTCAACAATCAAAGAGAAACAGAACAACATACATGTCTTATAAGGCAAAAAACCTTTATCCAAAACCATTAGACGGCAAACAGAACAACAAAACAAGAAAAGCAAAGGGTACACAAAAGGCATGCATGAATGTACTGGAACATAAAATCAAGAAATTCTACAAGCTATGTAAAGAGAGAGAGAGATCTGAAATTAAAACAAAAGCGACAGAAGAAAAGGTCTGTGGTTTAAACTCACGTACAGTACTTGATTTCTGCCAAGTGCAACAGCAGAAAGACACTCCAAAGAACAAAGTCACATTAAAAACCAGTGACGCTATGTGGGAGAGTGGGTGGTAATAAAAAAAATAAAAATAAAAAAAATCACAATTTTCATTTTACCTATTTTAGGATCAGCCTGCAGTTATGGCACAGCTCAACGCTCGTACATCGGGACGAACAAAGCAGCTGTTCCTGTGCCTAAGGCTGAAACTGCCCCATCAAAACCTGGACAAGAATTGTGATTGGCCAACACATCTAACCACTAGCACTTACAGTTGATCCCATGAAATTTCAGTCTGGTTTATAGAAATTACACTTTTGTAAGTCGGGGCAATACGATACGCTTACGAAACCAATCGTTGGGAAAGCAATGGATCGTGGCAAGACAACAAAAACCCATTAAGTTCACATCATCTAGCAGGATTTCATTTCCACTGGATGAGTTCCTCCCTTCAAGTAAGCTCTTGGCAGCATATGGCAGAGCAGGCAATGATATGAAGACATTTTTAAAAGCAGCTCACACCATAGTCACAGAATCACAAGACATCTGACAGCACAGGGCAGCGGAGCGTTAACGGTACTTGAAATAGGTCTATATGCGGTTAAATTGCTTTGGTATATTTGGTCAAAATCGTCCATTTCCATCACCAGGTCAAGAGATTCCTGTGGCACATATGCACCGTCACAGTAAATCAGTTCAGTACGTTGACCGCCTGATTTAAAGGTCACCAGAAACAAGGGAAGCAAAACTTTGGAAGAAAATGTGTAAAGCCAGGCCGAAATGCGAATTCACTGAGCTTGAACGATTACATTTACATTTATTCATTTAGCTGACGCTTTTATCCAAAGCGACTTACAATTGCTATATATGTCAGAGGTCGCACGCCTCTGGAGCATCCACTGCGCCATCACCACCCCTTTTCTCACCATCCCGATTACCCGAGAGAAATTCTTTTGGAAAATGTTTGTTACAAAAGAGTCCGAAACAGAGAAAGAGAGAGGGGATCAGTATCCCGAGGACGTGCATATGCAAATATGAACTCAATTATAATATAAAAAACAGGGAATTGTCATAAGAAAGGGCATTAATCAATCATTTTAACAGCCTATGAAGATCGTTTGACCAAAACGAGGTGTCATGTTTTCGAGGCTGAAATCTGCAGTGGACATAGTCTTTTGATAGATCTATTCAAAGATTACTCTAATACAAGTTACAAACATGTTGTTAGGTCTCTTGCCTTAGGTTAAAGTAAGAGTTCAGCCAAAAATGACATTTCCTTGACCTTCTTGTTCTAAACATGCGTTTTCATTTTTCTTTCCATACGGCTCATATAGTACACAACTTTAAATCTGAACAGATTTTAAATTACTAGGCATCACACACTTGCCGACTTTGTAAATGGTTACAGAACAAACAACGTCATACGCTGAACGACTGATGAACCCGCTCTACCAGACTTTAAAGTCATCCTGAACACAACGAAATCATGCAGAAACGTGCCTCATTGCTAGGGGTAAGATAATTAAAAGAATGTGCTCTAAAAATGGCTCAAAATATCAAACAAGCTTCATATCCTCCGACTGCATGGAATCACAGTAAGATATCTGTGCCCATCATACACTATGCAATTTTCTTTGAAATCTCTCAACCAGTAGTTAACCTCCAGACTGTAAATACAACAGTTGTATAGTGTATTCCAGCCTTAAAGTAAGGTAAAAACGCAACACTGAAACCAAGAAAATGTCACAAATGAGATCTACAGAGGTGGAAGTTGTATTTAAATTAGCGTACAGATAGTCCTCATTTAAGCTTGACATCCCCTGGCCTGGTCACAACTAACTATCATTACTTGGAAAAAAAGGGCCATCAACATTCTTCTAATTCCAAACTTGTTCCATAAAAGAAAGTCGCACAAGTTTGGAAAAAACATGAGGGTGAGTAATTGATTATAGATGCTCATTTTAGGGTTAATTATACTTTTAAAAAGTAGGTTACCATTATCATGATTTCATGTTTGGATTTATTATAAATCTTGGCTTGAAGCAAGAACTAGCTGCAACCATCTCTCCCCATTACTCTTATGGTTGAGTTTTACACTATACAAAGTGACTGTTAGTATTTAGAAGTTTAGTAGAAATAAACTTATTCCCATAATTACATTATGGGATATAATTCTAAAATACAAAGTTTAAAAAAAACAATCACCTACTAAATGCTTCTCACACGAGCATTTTATACCTCTTTGCACATAACTGAACAAGACCTAATGAAAGAATGAAGCCAGAAACTTTTAACACATCTTAACACAAGTGTCTAAAAAGTGGCACTTGGCTGATCCGACAAAGGATTTTGAGACTGGGTTTCCATGAATTGTTCCCTGAGAGACCCTGCCCTTATTTGCGGATAACTTCCAATTTCCAATCACCATTTTACCGGTTGCTGATCTCCATCCAGGCATTCCTTCAGAACAGAAGATCTAATTATACACCTGAAGGGGAGAAAACTGGGAACATTTCCCCAGATCCTCTAAATCTATAATACAGCATACTCACTGGGGCAATCAGTAAAAAAAAGTTGTCCCAGGCCCTTTCAATTGTAGTGACGGCCCTATTTCAAGAGTAGCGTAGCCCTGGCAGGTCAGACTAAGGTCTGACAGAAAAGCACACATTCACACACAGATTTGTAGACTGGAGAGGAAAAAAAAAATGTCAGGCCTAACGGTGAGCCTCAAATTTCCAATATTTCCACACAGTATTTTCAAGTAGTTCTGTTTTACAAAGGACCACAAGTGCTTACCAATATCCCTCCCCATAGTTCCACTCTTGTTCATCATGAAACACTCAATTCAAGACAATTTCTGCTCTAAAAGGGAATAAAAACTACCAGGCTTCCCTTGCCAAAGGAATCCTATGATGTTTTTTATATATATATATATATATATATATACACACATATATATTTAATTAAAAAAATCAGTCCAGCTTTGCCTCAAAGCATTCATGTACAGTTCAAGTGTTGATTGACTAAGGAAACAATTTTGAAATCCTCACACCACTGGATCACAGTGGACCATTTTAGTTGCCTTATGGCTTGGCTGAGGTATGTGTTCCTCAACCTGGCAAAACAGGCCAATAACGTCTCTCCTTTCTGATCCATGCCAAGGGGTAAGAGTAACCTCAGAGCTGAGATGAAGAAATGCACACCAGACCACATAAAACCTGGTCATGTTGCTTAAGGAACTCAGGTTAAGGTACTCCGAGAGACCCCCATCCTTTTCTGTTCTCCTTCACCAAGGCCAGCCATCAGATAACCTGCCACGCAGCTTGTCCATACGCATTTAAAAACACTAATAAATTAAAAAGTCAGAAGTCAAAGAATTGTTGAAGGCTGGCCGCCTAGTGAAAATTAATGGATGGTTCATTTTAAAAAGCTCCAGATAAGATGGGTCTTTAAAAGAAAAAAAAATTAGAACTGTGTGTTCACAGAGACCAGTGCGCCTCGTCAAAGTCCACGGCCTCACCCAGGTTGGCATCGGTCTCCAGTAAGCTCATAATGACTGCCATGGCTGCCTCATCAGTGCTTAGAGCGGCCAACCCAGGAACCCCCTCAAGATCCAACTGAGAGCTTGCCTCTGGAGGAAGAGAATGGAAAAAACTGAGTGCCATATTTTGCCATATTTCATTTGGTTAAACCAAAGTATTGCACAGTATCTTAAGTGCAACATAATTTCAAAAATATTTCCACTCTTATTTCTAAAAACAACAGGGACAAACACATCTACATTCAATATAAGAACAACTGTAAAACAAAAGTGTTGATTTTAGTTTTTAATGACTTTGTCTTTAGTCAACAGCATAGATTTAAAATTTGTCCCAATTATCATTCATCTGACATGACAAAAATATTTATCAGCATTTTACTAACGAATCATCATATATACACTACTAGTCAAAAGTTTTAGATCGGTAAGATTTTTTATGTTTTTAAATAAAGTCTCTTCTGCTCACCAAGGCTGCAATTATTTGATAAAAAAAAAAAAAAAAAAAAAAAAAAAAAAAACAGTAATATTGTGAAATATTATTACAATTTAAAACAGCGGTTTTCTATGCGAATATAATAGTGAAGTGTAATTTTTTCCTGTGATCAAAGCTGAATTTACAGCATCATTACTCCAGTCTTCAGTGTCACATGATCCTACAGAAATTATTATAATGTGATGCTCAATAAATTTTGATTATTATCCATGTTGAAAACAGTTTTACATTTTTATTTCAGGATTCTTTGATGAATAGAAAGTTCAAAAGAACAGAATTGATCTGAAATGGAAAGCTTTTGTAACATTAATCACTACCATTCAAAAGTTTGGGGTCAGTAAGAATTTATTTTTTGGGGGAGAGAAATTAGAAAATACTTTTATTCATCAAGGATGAGGTAAATTGATCAAAAGTTACAGTAAAGACATTTATAATGTTAGAAAAGATAATATTTTAAATAAATGCTGTTCTTTTGAACTTTCTATTCATCATAGAATTTAGAAGTTTCAACATTGAAAATAATAATTTATGTTTTTTGAGCATTAAATCAGCATATTGGAATGATTTCTGAAGGATCATGTGACACTGAAACTGTGTAATCAGCAACAGTAATGATGTTGAAAATTCAGCTTTCAAATGACATTTTAAAATATATTAAAATAGAAAACAGTCATTTTAAATTGCCATAATATTTCACAATATTACTGTTTGTCTTTTTTTTGTTGTTGTTTAAATAAAGCAGCCTTGGTGAGCAGAAGAGACTTCATTTAAAAACATCTTACTAAAAAATCTTTAAAAATCTTTTAGATTTTTTACTTTAATCTGTAAAAAAAAATCTTACTGATCTAAAACTTTTGACCGGTAGTGTATATTTGATACCAAATAATATTAATAAGCATGATTATCATAGCTTGCCTGGCCATGAGTCATGAGTCATTTCCTAGAGAAATCAAAAACTGATACAATGTCTACTGTATATCACGCTGAATATAAATTGCATAAATGTAATTCAAATTACTGTATTATGAGAATAAAGAAAAAAATTATTTTACAAATACAATCCTCCCCATCCATGAAAAACCCAGACATGTTTTTGACAAGCTATAGTATCTTTAGTACCACATTGACTAAATACAATATAGTGCTGTTTTATCTACCCATGAGATTTTCCCCCGCTGTGAAGGGCCCACCCCGCGCCTCATCCTCTGAGCTTGATTTGCCAGGCATCTCTACGTCTGTTGCTTCCCCATTTGGCACCTTACAGCATGAGAAGTACAGATGTGTTAGAATGCAATAAAGCACAAAACCAGTAAACTCATTCTGAACACAGACACAATTGTTCGGCAGACTCACGTTGTTGCTGGCCAGCGCAAGAGCCAGTGGAGACTTGTCCTGCAGTACACTGAACGGACTTGTATTGCCGCTGGATGGTGAGGAGTTCATCCTTAAGAAAACAGCATGACATCAGAATTCAAAGGCCTTTTCTTTAAGGATAAGTAATATGTAGAGTACTACTATTGTCAGTGATTTAAGTATTTGAAATGAACATGATTTCTTAATGTCTAGTGACATATCAGGGCCATTTTATGATTATTTGAAATAAATTCCTACATACAGCTCTTTTAAATAATGTATGGTTATCTGCATCTTTCCGTATCTTATGTATAGTTACTTTTCAAACACCAAAAATCGCATTGAGTATGACACGCAAGCACGTTGCGCTTGAGGCCGGTAACCCTCGATAGTAGTCATGTCTCCTTCATTGCGTATTTTATATTTTGAATATATCCCTCCATTGCATATTGTAATCCATTTGCCTCGATCTGGGGGATATTGCTCTAAAAAAGGTTTACCTCTTCCCGGCATGGCAATCTGTCGCGCTGGTCATGTTTGACTATTGTAGTAACAATAACTAGCTGGTTTACCTATTATAGTCCATTATCTCATTAGCGATTTGGGTCCCTATGCATCCAGCGTAAATCATCCCTGATGCACTGGAGATCCCTGGGATGATTGGAAATTGTTGCAACTTCTTGGCATCATCTACAAAACAAAACACAAAAATTACTATCAGACCAGAGTCAGATATGTTTCAAGTTAATGATAACAGAGGCTTGCTAAACACTGGAGGGAAAATTGCTGTTTGATGTCCTTAGCAAGTGAACTTAGAAGCTGTCAGGGCATATACAAATAAAGTTAAAAAGACAATAAAAAAAAAACTAACAATAAAAACAAAAAGTGATGCATCCATCTAAAAATGTGACTGGCTCTCTTTTAACCAGAAGGCTAGACTTCCATTTATACAGCTGCACATTGAATAATGTGTTGAACCCATTTGTATTTCTATTAGTCTCTTTTCCCTTGTGTATGATCTTGTAATCCAATATGTAAATTATAGTTAACCATATTTACAACATTGGTAGATCTTAATACTCACCCTCCGAGGCCTTCGAACTGCTAGGCTGTTCGGCTTTATCCCCTGATCCACCTGGATTACTTTTACCGCTGAGTCAGGTGGAAAAGAGTGGATAATAATCTGTTATCTCATCAATCTCAGAATTTGGCATCAACAGGTTGAATCTTGACATTGATACTGAGTAATTGCAAAAATGGGCTGAAAAAAAAAATGGTACTTACGATATAACTGTGTTGGTTGACACTATGTATTCTATTTCTTTGGTCCAGGGATTTATAAAACTAAACCACAGACTTTGTAAGGTAACGAAAGAGCCATATTTCGTTTTGAACTTATAGCAGTTTGTCTCAACCTTCTCTTTACTCCTCAGCACTGTAAAAAAAGCAAGCAACCAAAATCACATATTAAAGGGATAGTGCACCCAAAAATACAATTTTATGTCATTTACTCACAAAATTCCAATTCGATATGACTTTTTATTTCCGATAGAACACAAAAATAATGTTGAATGTATGGATCACTTATTTGCATATAATGAAAGTAAATGGGGATCCAGGTTTGAAATCTCATATTTTATATTTTGAGGAGCTTGACAGGCCCTCATTCACTTTCATTATTTGGACGAGTGGTCAAAGAGCAAGTAAACAATGACCATTTTACACATAATAATCAGAAAAGGTATTATATGCAACATGTACTTGCACATACATGCATGTAATCCAATATAAACCTACGAGGATCTCTCTGAGGCACTGGCCTGGCGTATCTGCCATTGAAAGCTGTTCTAATGTTCTTTAGAGGTAAGACTAATGATTAATGATGGATGATGAGGATTTGGCAACTCTTGTCCATCTCTGTTCTAGGCAATCTGCCCAGTTTCTTAGAAAATACTTGGAATAAAACTCTGTTTACAGCTCCAATGTTCCTAATAGTAAGAATCTGGACATACTGTACCTTTTCTGTGTCTATCAGCCAAGTGAGGCAGGTCGTCCAGGTGGAAGTATTCATAGCAGGATGTGCCTAGCAGCTCCTGGGGTAAGTAACCTAGAATAATGGTGGCTCTGTGTGCATAATACAAATGGACAGCAGTTTCTTAAATCACATTTCTTCACTGTACATGAAACGTAAAGGTGATGTGTGTCAATGTTAAATACTTTCTCCTATCACAACATGCAGAGGCAACTAAGTATTTCCCAGAGAAAGTGTAAACACTGTGGTACTATCAAAATTTGTCATTTGAGAATCTCGGGTATCCTGACATGACAGCAGTGCTGTGAGTTTGGGGAAGAACTATTTGCATTTCCAAGCCATTGCATATGATGAGAGCATTTAAAAAAAAAACCACATAAATAAAAGCTGGTTTCAAAGCATTCATTATATTTGGCACACCAGAAATTATTCAGCTTCAATTATCATTGAACGATTTTTAAACTTGAGCAGATTAAAAAGCTAAAAAAAAAAACTAGAATGATTTTTTTCATAAATATTCTTATTATATAAAAGTTTTTGTATTATATACTTACTATATTTACATTTTTATTATATTTTAAATAATTTACATAGATGAAAAATACGGTTAAGTACTAATACTATTACGAAAAATGGTTTAGGATTTCCTCAAATTTTCTCTGCCAGTAAATTTCACAAATAATTACAGAAGTAATGTTGAATTAAGCATGTAATTTTGTAGTAGAAAGACTATTTTCTTGTAAATCATACTCCAATAATCCAAAAAAACATTTTTTACATTGTAGTTACTCCCCAACGTTACAACTAAATATAGTTTAACAAGTGCCAAACTAACAGTTTTGAAAAGAAAACACAAGCTGCCCTCTAGTGAGAATGTAGTGTCCACATAAAGCCAACTTACAGCTGAATAAATGAAGGTAATTACATAATGCGGGGATATTTTATAATTTATTTATAAATATTTATTATTATTATACTTATAATCATGGTCATTTACACAAAAATAGCCCCACATTATGTAATTTAGTTCAATCTAAAACAAAGGTAAACTAACCGTTGATCCACAAAGGTGAATTTGCCATCCATGGCGTAGCGGGTGACAAATTCGGAGGGCTTGACCTTGATCTCTCCGTTGGCCTGGGGGAGGGTGTGGGGGTGCACACGGCCCACTGCTACCAGGCAACTGAAGTGGGAGCTCTCTTTGTCCCCCTCTGCCTCCCCCTCCGCGCCCAGCTGGCGCGTGGGCCAGACGCGCATGTATCCCGTGCAGTGCACGGTGCAGTACCGCTGGGACTCTGATGGGGCAGCGAATCAACACGAATCAATTTACAGGTGAGCTGTGAGCCAAATGTTGCACCATATGTTGTTAAAGAGAGACACAAGGTGCACGTTTCCATCTCTTTTTGATTTGCTCTATTTAATCTAAAAAACGTGTGGTGAAAAACATCTGACATTTTATTTTTATTTTTTTAGCATTGTGCCAAAAGTGACACATAAAGCTTAAATATAAGCTTTTGCTTAACATGTTGAACAAACTGTATAGTTGAAAAAAACAGTTGATAATGCACGTTTAATGCATAAAAATAATCAATGCATTGCTTTAAGGGGCTTTCTGAATGACTAGTCATCTAACTGCTCGGGCCAGTTTGGAAAAGACTATGCTCACCAAGAACAGAAACATCAATGCTATCCAAGTCCAGACATCACAGCACAACACTTTCCAAAGTGAAGTCACTATCCAACTATCCAAGTTTGTAGGGATACAGCTGTCGGAATAAAATCCCACAAGCTGTGCTCACACTACTGCATGTGGCGAGAAGAAAGAAGAAAAGATGACGCGTGTAATGGGAGTAAATATGCAGGCCACGTCATCAACACGTCACAAAATGACCACTTGGATAACTGGTTCTCAGCAAGAACAGAGACATGAAGATGTTTTCCGCTCATATGCGGTCTGAAATTGAAACTTTATTTTAATTTCTACTTGTTTTTGTTTTGTTTTTTTACAGAGCAATCACAAAAGACTTCAGTAATGTGTTTCAACACAGTCGATTAGCTTCATGAACAAGGCTCTTCTGATTCATTTAATGTCATCTCTGGAATTAGAAAACTACCTTTAACAACTTTACAACTGTAAAATTGTAATTCTACTGACCTTTCTTTTTTGAGGCACCAGCCTGAAAGTCCTTCTCCTCTTTAATGCTAACTTTGTTGTACTTCATTCGGCAGAAGAATGAGCGGCGGGCTCCAGAGCAAAGCCGAGCCGCTCCGACAGGAAGATCAGCCTGCACCTGCAACCCCGCTACACACACACACACCAGAGAGAGTTGGATTGGTTAAAGGAATGCTTCCCCAAAACAAATCCTGTTCCAAATCCTTACAAAAAGAAATCATATTTTCTTTACAAAAAGCATTTTTGTTGGCTTCGAAGGGCTTCAAATGCAGCACACGAGTCAAACAGACTACTTTTAATTGTTCTTTTTTACCAGGATCCAGGTTTGAAACGTGGGAAGGTAATAATGAACTATGAGCAAATAAAAAACTAACACTTTAAACACACATACATACCACTGCCATTCAAAAGTTTGGGTTCAGTATGATTTTTATCCAGCAAGGACACATTTAATTTATCAAAAGTGACAGTAAAGACATTTCTAAAGTTGTAAAAGACTTCCATTTTCAAATAAATGTTCTGTTAAACTTTCTATTCATCAAATAATCATGAAATAAATGTATTAAAGCAGTGATTGTTTGAACATTGATGATGATAAATGTTTCTTGAGAAACAAATCCGAATATTAGAATGATTTCTGAAGCAACATACGACACTGAATACTGGAGTGATAAAGCTGAAAATTTAGCTTTGCCATCACAGGAATAAATTACATTTTAAAACTAGGGCTGTGAAGTCATTAATCACGATTAATTGCATCCAAAATAAAAGTTTGTGTTTACATAATATATGTGTGTGTGAACTGTGTATAATTATTTTGTATATATAAATACACACACATACATGTATACATTTAAGAAAAATGTGTTATTTATATGTCAAATATTTATATATAATGCAAATTTTATATAAAATTTAAATTTTAAAATTTGCATGCGATTAATCGTTTCACAGTCCTACTTAAAACATTAAAATGAAAACAACTATTTTAAATTGCAATAATATTTCACAATATTACGGTTTTACTCCATTTATGATTTAAAAAAAAAATAAAATAAAATAAAAAAAATCAGCCTTGGTGAGCATAAGAGACTTCTTTTAAATGGTAGCGTTTACTTTTGTTTATTAAGCAGGTTGAACACAGTGCACGGAAAGACAAAACTGTTTAAGCACTTAAGAAAAGCATTTAGGAAGCATGCACAACCTTGACACAGATAACAACATTTATTCGGCCTAAATATGCTTACTTTTGGCATCTATGAGGCGCTCCCGTGGGTAGAGTTCAGAGGCAGACAGCTGTTCCTTCACTTTTCCAATGTCCTTCGGATGAACATAATCAAACAGGCTCTGTCCAATTAACTCCGTCTGGGGAGAAGAATATTCAACTGAGCCATGACCTGACTGATATATTCTGCTAACAGTTCACAATATCATCAGCTTAACTGTTATCATCACTAACACATTTTTTTTTAAACGGTCCTCAAAATACTTCAAATATTATACTACCAGTAAAATGTTTGCATACACTAGACTGATTTAGAAAGAAAAGAAGAAAATATGTAAATGAGAACAGCTGTATTGGCTGGATTTGGTGGCCATACATTATATAAAAATTACAGTATGTGAGCGCTGAGAGAAAACCGATGCAAACTGTGCAGAGAGTTGGTGAATGACGTCATCTGGTGACATTTCGTGATTTTTTTTGCAGCCTTTAGCTACTTTTCCTCGAAAATATGTAAACTGTGCAGAGAGTAGGCAAAAGGTTGGTCTTTTTAGAGTCAAATTCTCCTACCCGACTGTAGTTCAGGATTTTTGAAACAGATTCTGAGACGAAGACAATTTTTCCACGATCACAGCCAACCACAAAGAGAAATCCATCCGCAGCCTGGACAAGAGAGAGGAAGAGATCGTTTAGATTTCATGTTGTCATTAACAATTGCAAACAGTCAAAATGTCCAAAAGCTATTTTTGGAGGACCTTCCAACATCAACATCAATAATTTGCTGTGATATTTCTTCTATATTATGCATAGCTTCAAGACATAGCTCTATAAATTGTAGGTTTTACCCTTAGGACAAGGTGCTTGAGCTCATCATCTGGGAGGAACGCAGGTTTGTAATTAGCTTCTGCAAAGGAGTTGGTTGCTCCTGAAAATAAAAGCACTCCATTACTCCGCAATAACATTCATCACTGACAATGTTTGTTATGCTATTCAAGCTCAATATTAATCTTTGTTCATGCTAGTCTACACAAAAAGCTCATTTTAAAGACAGTCGTCTAGGTACCTTTGAGTGATTTGAGGTGCTGGACAGCCATTCGTAACACAGTGAGTTTGTCAAGCTTGCGGGACATGGGGTTACATGTGGGAATCATCGCTGCCAACTCGTCAATCAAGTTATTCATCTTATCCCGCCGTCGTTTCTCGATCTGACTGTGAGGTTCCCTGCAAGATGACATTATGTCGTAAGTACCACGGTACTCAACGTTGCTGAAATAGAACATCCCTAAACAGCAAACTAAATAGTCTTTGAGTTTCATTGGGAGTTGAAATCGCAAACAAAAAGGGGGTATAAATAAATAAAAGGGAGAAAAAGAAAAAAGTACAAACAAATAAATAATCCCCATAAATATTTAGTACCTGATGCACTTAATTTTTAAGTGCTGGTCGTCTCCTTCTGATCTAAAAAACAATATAATAAAAGGCATACAGACGTTACAAAATAAAGAATAAAATTGTGGATCAAGGCGAGTCATATTTAGTACTGATAATGGGCATAATACCTTTCCTGATCATCCTCCATATCCTCGTCTAGATTTGATGCAGATTTTGATTCTCTGGAAACAAAGTGGTGGGATGAGTAAAGTGACTCATGAAATGCTGCTGAGATTCTAAGAGGACATTAAACACAGACCACGCACTTCCCTTCCCAACACATCTCGACTCATTCAGAAAAGCAGGACAGAGGATACCAGGCCAAACAAGAGGATATTAGTCATACAAATCAGCTAAAAAAGCCTAATCTCTCACAACCACATGCTCTTTCTAGACAGAAGAGTCTTGGGGGTATGGCATATATAGTCATTTATGTGGGATGAACAGCATTTTTTTTTTTTTTTTTACAAAATTAATATACAGAATAATGCAAAAATCAAAGAGGCAGCGGTAGGTCAAAATATTGTTCGGTAAAACCCAAAAGATCAGCTGTAGTACAACTTCTCAATTTGCCAAATATATTTAAACAGATATGCAAGTATGTACAAGTGACCAATCAGAATTAAGAGACAGAACTACCTATTTGTTTTCATGTTATAACGTTATACGATATGAAAATGTTTTTGCATGTCTATGTTTTGTTTTGTGTCTATCACCTTCCTAATAAACAAACTATACAAAAGAGAGAAGTTAAAAGATAAAAAATAAACAATGTTTAGGAATAAATTCCACTATCATTCAATGAAAGAAGTCTCTTCTACGCATCAAAGCTGCATTTATTTGATCAAAAATACAGTAAAACAGTAACATTGTGAAATACTATTATAAATTCAAATAACTTCTTCATAAATCAAAATGTAATTCATTTCTGTGATGGCAAAAGGAAAATGCTTAGCGTCATTATTAGTCTTCAGGGTCACATGATCCTTCAGAAATCATTCTAATATCCTGATTTTATATATTTATTTATTTTTCAGGAATCCTTGATGAATAGAAAGTTCAAAAGCACAGCATTTATTTGGAATAGAAATTCTCACATTTGACAAAATGTGCTCAAAAAACAAAAAAAATCTGTGCTCCTTGCTGGATAAAAGTATTAATTTTATTTCAAAATAAAACAACTTCTGAAAAATTGTGTAAATAAAAAATTAAATCATTATTTTTAACTTAATTATTTAAAAAAAGGCAATACCATACTTCTACTTACATTGTTAAAGGGTTAGTTCACCCAAAAATGAAAATTAAGTCATTAATTACTGTACTGTACCATGCTGTACCAACCCCGTAAGACCTTCGTTCGTCTTCGGAACACAAATAAAGATATTTTTGATTAAATTTGAGAGCTGTATAACTACCACATTGGCTCCTAAAGGACTGCCTCTTGACGGCCCAGAAAGTCAATGAAGAAAATGTTTAAATATCCCAAGTGACTACCGTGGCTCAACTATATGTTTATCAAGCGACGCGAATACTTTTTGTGCGAAAAAACAAACAAAAATAACGAGTTTATTCGACTATTTCTTTTCTTCCTTGTAGGCCAGAACGAGACTTCCTTAGATTTCCACGACGCATGCGCGAGATTTGCGATCTGCTCACATCAGCTTACACCACTTCAGATCGCAATTCTCGCGCATGCGTCGTGGAAATCTAAGGAAGTCTCGTTCTGGCCTACAAGGAAGAAAAGAAATAGTCGAATAAACTCGTTATTTTTGTTTGTTTTTTCGCACAAAAAGTATTCGCGTCGCTTGATAAACATATAGTTGAGCCACGGTAGTCACTTGGGATATTTAAACATTTTCTTCATTGACTTTCTGGGCCGTCAAGAGGCAGTCCTTTAGGAGCCAATGTGGTAGTTATACAGCTCTCAAATTTAATCAAAAATATCTTCATTTGTGTTCCGAAGACGAACGAAGGTCTTACGGGGTTGGTACAGCATGGGGGTGAGTAATTAATGACTTAATTTTCATTTTTGGGTGAACTAACCCTTTAATATATAAAACATGTAATCTTTAATTAGATGTTACTGCAAAAATAACAATATCGTGATATGCACAGTTGCTGTCATATATTTGTCAAACCAGCAGCCTCTACTAGAGAGCTATAAAAAATAATTAAAAATGTACTTACGGGATCTCCATGCTGCCTTTCCGTTTCCTGGGCAGCTCCATGCCTGAGGCCATGCCAATGACTGAGGTGGGGGTCATCAAACCAGACAGAGAGACGGAGAGGCCCTGGGGTTCCTCTAATGCATCTCCTGCTATTAGTGGGAGGGATTTATTTTAGTAAAGTGACAAAAAGAAACATGCCAATACATTTTAAAGTAACTGCAATGTTCAACTACGTGCTACATATTGGAACCAGGGCACCGTGGAATAGATTTCATAACAGACATCCAAAGAATCAGACCATCTGTGATCGGCACACAAATAGTCAAAGGATTTTTATGTGAATTCAGAATGATACTTGCGACCTAAATAATAAACAGGACATTTTTTTTTCTTGTGAAAGCGGTCACAAGAAAAGGAACATCTTAAAACCCAGAAACCCAATTTACACGTGGTTCTTAGAAACAGTGGAAGTTCAGAGGCAGGCCAACCGTAAGCACAATACAGACAACCTACTTCACCACCGCAACTTGCATCACTCTTTCCTTTATGCTCATCTTTCGGCCTATTTAGACAATGAAACATCAGTTAATATACGTTCTTTGGCTTCTCGTACAAACAATGGTTCAAAACCAGAAGCCTTTATGGCAGTGTACCTATAGGTTGAACCATAATGTCCAGTCTGAGGACAATCAAACACCATATAGCCATTGAGTTCAAACAGATTTAGCTTCTGGCAATAAATAAATTAATCATTTTTTTACTCATCAGAATTTAAGTTTTCAGAATTTAAAATTTCAGTTTTGGTTTCTATTTATTGAAAGAAAAAAAAAACGATGGCATACTGGCCTAGTGTGATTATTAAAATGCAGAAGAGTGCAATATAAACAAATATATTCAAAGTTAAAGGGTACGTACTCCACACAAACTCTAGCTGGCTTGGTTCACTACATGATTTTGCAGCGTTGAAATTCATTGTGAATGCAAAATGCACCAGCTACTCTTTACTTTTTTATATGTACAATTCTGAAAAATTTTTCTGCATTATTACTATACAAATCAAATAACAAAACTGGGGAACCGAAGAAGAGGGGTTGACAACATTTCACAAGAATGAAAAGCATATTAAAATCAGCAAATATAAACTTTTGTCAACCAAACTAAAAATTAAGTAAAGAAATGTAAACAGAAAAATAATATATTATAAAATTCAATAATTATAATATATTGTAATTATCATTATCATTATTATGACAATCGATAATAAATAAGAACTTTAATTGAAAAATATATACACTGTAAAAAAAAAATTCAAGATTTGTTATCACAACATTTTTTCTTTTGTCAAAACAACTTAAATAATTTATTTAGTTGAGATAACTTATTATTTTGAGTTTCTGATGATTAAATTAATTTCCTTCATTGTATTAACTTTTTCCAGTTCAATCAACTTAAAATTAAGGCAACCAGGTTACTTACTTTTTTTAAGTTAAACCAACAATATTTTTTATAGTGTATTGAAATAACTACAATTAGCCTAATCCATGATGAAGTAAACCTACAAGGAGTAAAAAAAAAAAAAAAAAAAAACTCACTTCACATGAGAGCGGCTCACATCAGGTCAATTCACAATCATTGCATCTGTTCAAATAACTGCAGTGTGACTTTTTTTTAAATCAAACTCTGCAACACTTCCTGCCACTAAAGGACATAATGAAGCTGTATTTGCCATCTGCTATTGCCATTGACCACCAAAATCCATTCACAAACTCCCTGTGAGCAGAACTTATTCATGAACAGGCTTTAACAGTGCAATCTGTTTTTCCCGCCTGCTTCACCTGTTCCTTTAAGCCTCTAAGACCAACAGACACACTCGTCCACGGGCATGTGTACACGTGCGTGCGTACTGTGGTGTGTGTGTTTTCAGTGCCATCAGGTTTGGGCGATAATGGCACGGGCCAGGCCCAACACAGCTTGTGGTCCTGACTCCTATATTTAACAGTCCTCCACAAGCCTTGTGACCTAAATAGACGTTAACAGATCGGCAACAACCTGATTTTTAATCCTGTGTGCTGGAGTAAAGATCTGCGGTGGGATTATTTGGTTTTATGAGGACGATAGAAAGGCCGCACCCAACAATGAAGAGCTCCGTCTTTCACGGGCTCATGATATTATCTGGACTCCACTGACCTGCATTTAGATGCTAGCCATTTGCCATTTCACTGACTCACTATTCAAACTGATGTGACCATATTCAAGGACCATTCAAATGCATACACATGCATGTATACGAGTATGAATGGAACAATTATATTCCAAAGTAGTAAGTATTGAGCCTCAAAATGAAGACATCTCTCAACATATTATAACCTTACCTGCTTCTTTAGCAAAACAAATGCATTGTAAAGTGTAATTATACTCTTTAAAAGCAATACACACCCACACATTGAAAAATTGCCCCAGGAGTCAAGTCAGTACTAAAGTAGTCCAACTAAATTACTTGGGGGGGCAAAAAAAAAAAAAACGGTCACTGTGAACATTACTTGTCATCACACACACACACACACACACACACACACACACACACACACACACACACACACACACACACACACACACACACACACACACACACACACACAAATAAAATAAAAAGATCATGTCATCAGGTGAGCTAATTATTAATTAGGCTATAGTTTACACTGTGACCATAGAGATGCATGAGAAACATGTCCAAACTCAATTCACTTCAGCAAGAAATGTGACAAAAGTGCATGAAAGTAGGTCAGGGAATCGATTTTAGCACACTTTTGGCACCACACCTTGGTAGTATTTTGCGTTTCATCAACCCCAGTTAAGCATTAAAGTAACTGTTCAGATTATTATTTGACAAATAAGTAAACACACTGTGCAATAATGACTACTGTTGTTGACACATTGTCATTTGTTTAGCTGATCATAGACAATTTGTTCCTGCAAAACTTTAAATATGTCAACATGGTTAAGTTATCTAGCTGGCTGGCATCTTTGAGGTTTTGCGAGTGAAGAATGATTTATGATTCGCGGCCTAAGCTTAGACATTACATTGTGTTATACCTATTAAAGATGAAAAAAGCATATTGCAATAACTTAAGTCGCAATTGCGAGTTAGAGCCAGACCGATATATCGGCAGACGATATTATCTATAGTTATAATGGCCGATAAATGAATATTTTAAAAGTAAAATAAAAATGTACGAAACATGCTTGAACCATATCATGAGTGTTGGAGTTGTATAGTTTGTCCACCAGAGGGCACTCTACACCGTCCCAGTTGGCAACACTCGTTGAGTTGGTCACGATAAATAGATTGTTTGAATAACAATTAATAGAACATTCCCATCAGTTCTCTTAACTCAAATAAGCATGACAAAATTTGTGACTATCATGTCCAGTTTGTCTGCTTTTAAATAAGCCGAGAGTGAAGTAGAATTATCTAGTAATAATTACGTTCCGTTGTTACAGTGTAGATGACTGTCCTTTTAACTTTTGACAATGTGGCTGAAGTATTTCCTTAATAGCACGTGACAGTTATAGCGATGAGACGCATCATCTCTCCTTGGCCTGTTATATTAAAAATGTATGTTTTACAATTTGCAGTATGACGTTATCCATTGCTAAATCATGGCTCATCATAGACTAGCTAACCACAAAGCAAGCTAATGCCACTATCATCGGTCTGTTCTAACAATAAAAGAAACAAGTTTCTTTTTAAAATGCATCATCATATTATTTTAGTTAAAACTGATAAAGAACTACAAATAACTAATGTTAGGGAAATCTGTTAATGTTTTGTTGCGCGTTTCTGAGAGAAAAAAATAAATATCGGCCGATATATCGGAATTAGAGCCAGACTGATATATCGGCAGACCGATATTATCGGCCGATATTCGGCATTTTCCAAACTATCGGTATCGGCAGTTATAATGGCCGATAAATGAATATTTCAAAAATAAAATAAAAATGGACGAAACACACTTGAACCATGTCATGAGTGTTGGAGTTGTATAGTTTGTCGACCAGAGGGCACTCTACACTGTTCCTGTTGGCAACACTCGTTGAGTTGGGCACGATACATACATTGCTTGAATAACAATTAAAAGAACATTCTCATCAGTTCTCTTAACTCAAATAAGCATGACAAAATTTGTGACTATCATGTCCAGTTTAAAAATAAATAAATAAATAAAATATCGGCCAATATATCGGAATATCGTATTTAAAACCCAAAAATATTTGTATCGGTATCGGCCTTCAAAATCCTTTATCGTTCGGGCTCTAATCGGAATATCGGATTTTAAAACCAAAATATATTTGTATCTGTATCGGCCTTCAAAATCCTTTATCGGTCAAGCTCTAGTGCGAGCTATAAAGTCAGAATTGTGAGATATTAATTTGCAATTCTGAGCACAAAAACAAATTACTTTAACATCTGAATTGGACTTTCTATCTCACAATTCTGATGTCATATCGCGGTTCTGACCACAAACTCGGAAAAAAACTCACTTCACATAAGGTGATCATATTGTTTGCTAAAAAAACTTAGGATTTTGTTTTTTTAAATCAAACTCTGCAACACTACCTGCCACCAAAGGACATAAAGAAGCTGTATTTGCCATCTGTTATTGCCATTGACACCAAAATCCATTCACAAACTCCCTGTGAGCAACTTACTCATGAATAGGCTTTCACAGTGCAGTCTGTTTTCCCACCTGCTTCACCTGTTGCGTTAAGCCTCTAAGATCAACAGACACAATTGTGAGAAAAAAAAGTCAGAATTGAAACACAAAAAGTCACTGTGGCAAAGGGGTCTGCCATCAACCGGAATGGATTTATTTTCTCTGAATTACTGGCTGAATGTAGATTACTCCACTTATTAAATGGCTACTTGCCAAATAAAACCAAATAACTAAATATACACATGAAATGGATTAAATAAACAGACACCTTGGAATTATTAGTTGTGCGAGGTTTAATTTTAAAAAATAAAACGGTTACAGATAAAGTGTGAAATTGACAAATGGTATAGTGCCTTATTAAAATTCAACAGCAAATGATGGATGAATCAGATGAAAACCCATGTTAATTCTTCCCACGGTTGAATAAAACACTGGTGCATTCCTGTCACTAAAGCCAAAATGCCGATTACTAATGTCTGGGTTGTATAAAACCACAAACCAATCCAGTTGAAGCATCTTGGCAATAATTTTCAATATGGCCATAAGCAAAACTCAGAAGGCACTGATGTCTATTCCCAGACTTTTTCATATGTGAAACTTTCCCCAATTTCAAAACACTCAAAGGAATTCAAGTTTAGACATGACATTTTATCTAACAAATTACAAAATTGCCTTGCCTCCAATTAAGAACACTTAATCATTTTGATAATTGGGCAATTAATCCAGGGCTAGAACCACCACATAAATAAGCTATAAAAGCACTATTTTAAAAAGCTTTTACTAATTAAACTAACTAAAAAAAAAAAAGTACTATGTAGCTATATAAAAGTATCATTCTTTTTACAAACCGTGCATATTTCTAATAGATCACATGAGTTTCAGTCTCACACTTTTTCATTTTAATGTATTATTATTGCTTATAATCATTTTATCTGCCAATTCCACTTTGTATTGTATCATGTTTTAGTTAAGAAAGTTTGATTATATTTTATTATAACACACCTAGTCACAGATGAAAGAAACAAGATTTGGACAAGAAATCATTTGATGTGGGTTTGTTATAAACTGGATAAACTTGCTTGATGGTATTACTCCTATAATATATATAATCACTATACAAACATGAATAACCAAGAATGTGAAACTAGGCAAGACAATCAGTTAACATCCAAATAGCATAATCAACAGCATGATTTTCTGATGTCTAGACATGTAGGCAACTGGAAACCATCTCTTTGACATGAGACTGGAAGTCGAGTGCAACTTGCAAGCCATAAAACGGACACAAAGAGTCGTGATGTGATAATCTGAAAGACTGACAGCCAAACAATCCCCCCTGACTGACTGATCTCCAGGATTTAAAAACAATTTTGTAAAGACGTCCTTGAGAACGAGACCAAGAAAAGAACTGTCAGTTTAAAGGGTTAGTTCACCCAAAAATGAAAATTAAGTCATTAATTACTCACCCCCATGCTGTACCAACCCTGTAAGACCTTTGTTCGTCTTCGGAACACAAATGAAGATATTTTTTGATTAAATTTGAGAGCTGTATCACTACCACATAGGGATCCTAAGGGATTGAAACTTGACAGCCCAGAAAGTCAATGAAGAAAATGTTTAAATATTCTATGTGACTACAGTAGCTCAAGTAAGTTTATCAAGCGACAAGAATACTTTTTGTGCGAAAATAATGACTTTATTCGACTATTCCGTCAAGGCCATCAAGTTTCATTCCCTTAGGCAGCCTATGTAGCAGTGATCCATAATGAATGCGTATTGTGTAAGTTTGTTTTAAAGGGTCATCGGATGCCCATTTTCCACAAGTTGGTATGATTCTTTAGAGTGTTCATGTAAAGTTTGTAATATTGATTAAAATTCCTCCATGGTTGTGTAAAACACCCTTTTACCTCCTCAAAAACAGCTTTGTTCACAGTGACCTCTTTCAGTGCATGTCTCTTTAAATGATAATAAGCAACTGCTCACCTCACCTCACCCCTCTCTTCCATGGGGGTGTCGAATGGCTGAGGGCCAAAATATGTTAATACGGGACAGTCAGTACTGGTCATGGGTGGAACATGAGCATTATGACATCATAGTGCTCAAAATAAAAACACCATAAAGTGAATGTTGCATCCAAAAACCCCCTTTTTTAAGCTTTAACTATATATAATATAATAATAAATAATATAATAAATATAAAAAATACTATATTTGTAGGACCCAGAATTCAGCTCATTCTTTGTGCATTTTTGTAATGCACTGCATTGTTTTTGCAATGCTCTTTTAAATAACATTTTAATCTCTTTCAAATATGAAAATGTATTGTCATTGAGGTATACCCCGCATTAAATCATTAAGAGATGAAGGTATTGAAGTTATGCTGTCTTGTTCCTCCATGAAAAACTCCCACAGAAAATTTGGGTAAGTGCATTTATTTGTGAGCCAAGTTATAACTTATCAGATGGGCCAGAAAGTAAATAACTGACCTGAAAAAAACACCTATCAGTGAAATGACTGGAATCTATAAATCAAAAGGCCAGTTACCTAAGAGACACACTTTCCAGATAAGACCCTACATTCCAGTCACGTTTCTCAGTTTTGGGTAAGGGAGGGGGGGTGTCTGTCACGAGACCAGACAAACCAAACTGGCAGCAGATTTAGGTTACACGTTTCGCAGGAATTATTAGCACATATTGTCCTATTACATTAAACAGCTTTGTTTCGGAGTGTTTATAGGCTAGATATGCGAAGACTCACTGATTGAGTTAGGCTGAAAAGAGAAAGCAACGCCTGAAGAAGAGGAGGGCATCACAGCCCAAGCCTGCACGTGCACTGTGGAAGTGTTTGACCTACATATTACACAACCGTCACGTTACAAGAAATCAGACTACATCAGGCAGCACTATGACCTCACAATGCTAATGATTCACATTTACGTCACAACAACATGCAGTTTCACTCATTAAAGAGGACACTGAATTCACTAGAGGAAAGGCATCTGTGCTAGACTGTTTTTGTGATCTTTAAAACTCATTTCACTATCAAAATAGTGAGAAGAAGAAAGTTGTTTGTCATTCCTTTGGGCTCACAATTGAAAGTGATGATGAAGATATAATATGATATGTATTTTTATAAAAATTATGACACCGGTAGGCTATAATAGTTTTCTATTTGTAAGCTAGGCTATGGATGAGAAGCGAGAACATATCGATCTTAAAATAAACCAAAAAAAATGTTGTAGGCTACTTTCTGATTGGCTATGACAACGTTTAAAGATACAAATGGGGTTTGTGTAAATCAATTGTATTTTCTAAAATTAAATGAAGGAATCGGTTAATTGTATGTCACCAAATGTTCTGTTTGCTTACTGTTTTTCATTTACAACCAAAACGCACTTATTTTTTTTTTAATTTCTGATTACTTAGTATCTTTTGTGTTGAACATTTGAGTGCAAACCATTACTTATTTCTACAAACACTCTTCCTCAAAAGTACTATAAAAGTATAACTACATAGTTTGTTATTTGTCAAATATTTGTTAGGGAACAGGAATAATTAAACATGTATCAGAATGGCAAACATAGCAACATTATTTAAGATTCCCAACCCCTATATAGGCAAAAGTAAACAGTAAATCGTCGATTTGTCGTGTTTTTCCGGATAAGATTCGATTCTTTTATTTCGATCCACAGAGTGGGTTTAGGAAAATATAGCCTATAAAGAATAGTTGGACATATAAAAGAAACAAAGTTCCCCAAAACATAAAAGAAAAAGTCGGCAGTACCTAGTTAAGGCGTTTAAAGAATTAGCAACAACTGAACGCGATGGCAACCAATCAGCCAAGGCCGCGCAAAATATATAGAAAAACATGCTACATTTTAAATACGTGACTGTCAATCACATTAAAACCCGAATATAAGATTAAACGCGCCGTTAAAGATCCAAATATGTCTCTGAGAGCAGTTCCTACGCATCCTTGCTTGTGTTTGCTCTACTGAACTACTGACCTAGTTTCGCAGCGAACGCGAGTGTGCAAACCAATCAGCGGGGAACACCGAGATCTCCCGTCTCCTCCGCCCGGCCGGCACACAGCGCAATTACACCGACACTCTCCGCTTCATGCGGACCATCTAAGGCGGACTGACTCATATTGTTTTTGACGGCGTTACCTGTCTTTTCCCCCGTCGCTCCGTCACCGACGCCAGTCGTTGTATTCCTCGCCGACATGGCTGGAGCCGGTACGCCGCGGCCCAGGACTCCGATGCTGCATGTGGAGAACCGAAGGCGGTGGTTGTTATTTGCAAAGGGGGGAGAGAGAAAAAGGAGGGGGGCGGCGGACGGGGGGACGGCGAGGCCTGTATATTGATTCAATTATTTTTCTTTTCAACTAACTGAATTGGGAGGGTGGGCTGAAC